>NW_025956797.1:0-33976 GCF_023159225.1 Perognathus longimembris pacificus | reverse complement strand
ACTCCTCAAGAAGAATCTGATTTGTGGTGAAGGGAGAGAGATAAAAGCTCATTTAGGAACGACATGAACATGCTGCGTAGGTAGCTGTTTATCAGTAAATATCTCCACTGAGATTAAGAAAAGCAGTAGCTTAATAAATTAAGTACTTCCTGGTATGGTTACTGTACTGGTAACTCCCGAAAAGAATCTGGATTGTGGTGAGGGAACAGAGAAAAAAGCTCATTTAGGACCTGCACTTACGAAGGGGTTAGGCAGATGTATATCAGGGAGTAAACCTTCTGAGAATAAAAACAGCTGGAGCTTGTTAAGGTAATTACACGGGGGAAAGGATAATGTACTGGGAACTCCTCAGAAGAATCTGATTTGTGGTTAGGGGAGAGAGATAAATGCTCATTTAGGAACGACATGAACATGCTGCGTAGGTAGCTGTTTATCAGTAAATATCTCCACTGAGATTAAGAAAAGCAGTAGCTTCATAAATTAAGTACTTCCTGGTATGGTTACTGTAATGGTAACTCCCCAAAAGAATCTGGATTGTGGTGAGGGAACAGAGAAAAAAGCTCATTTAGGACCTGCACTTACGAAGGGGGTAGGCAGCTGTATATCAGGGAGTAAACCTTCTGAGAATAAAAACAGCTGGAGCTTTTAAGGTAATTACACAGGGGAAAGGATAATGTACTGGGAACTCCTCAGGAGAATCTGATTTGTGGTGACGGGAGAGAGATAAAAGCTCATTTAGGAACGACATGAACATGCTGCGTAGGTAGCTGTTTATCAGTAAATATCTCCACTGAGATTAAGAAAAGCAGTAGCTTAATAAATTAAGTACTTCCTGGTATGGTTACTGTACTGGTAACTCCCCAAAAGAATCTGGATTGTGGTGAGGGAACAGAGAAAAAAGCTCATTTAGGACCTGCAATTACGAAGGGGGTAGGCAGCTGTATATCAGGGAGTAAACCTTCTGAGAATAAAAACAGCTGGTACACAGGGGAAAGGATAATGTACTGGGAACTCCTCAGATGAATCTGATTTGTGGTGAGGGGAGAGAGATAAAAGCTCATTTAGGAACGACATGAACATGCTGCGTAGGTAGCTGTTTATCAGTAAATATGTCCACTGAGATTAAGAAAAGCAGTAGCTTAATAAATTAAGTACTTCCTGGTATGGTTACTGTACTGGTAACTCCCCAAAAGAGTCTGGATTGTGGTGAGGGAACAGAGAAAAAAGCTCATTTAGGACCTGCACTTACGAAGGGGGTAGGCAGCAGTATATCAGGGAGTAAACCTTCTGAGAATAAAAACAGCTGGAGCTTGTTAAGGTAATTACACAGGGGAAAGGATAATGTACTGGGAACTCCTCAGAAGAATCTGATTTGTGGTGAGAGGAGAGAGATAAAAGCTCATTTAGGAACGACATGAACATGCTGCGTAGGTAGCTGTTTATCAGTAAATATCTCCACTGAGATTAAGAAAAGCAGTAGCTTAATGAATTAAGAACTTCCTGGTATGGTTACTGTACTGGTAACTCACCAAAAGAATCTGGATTGTGGTGAGGGAACAGAGAAAAAAGCTCATTTAAGACCTGCACTTACGAAGGGGGTAGGCAGCTGTATATCAGGGAGTAAACCTTCTGAGAATAAAAACAGCTGGTACACAGGGAAAGGATAATGTACTGGGAACTCCTCAGAAGAATCTGATTTTTGGTGAGGGGAGAGAGATAAAAGCTCATTTAGGAACGACATGAACATGCTGCGTAGGTAGCTGTTTATCAGTAAATATCTCCACTGAGATTAAGAAAAGCAGTAGCTTAATAAATTAAGTACTTCCTGGTATGGTTACTGTACTAGTAACTCCCCAAAAGAATCTGGATTGTGGTGAGGGAACAGAGAAAAACGCTCATTTAGGACCTGCACTTACGAAGGGGTAGGCAGCTGTATATCAGGGAGTAAACCTTCTGAGAATAAAAACAGCTGGAGCTTTTAAGGTAATTACACAGGGGAAAGGATAATGTACTGGGAACTCCTCAGAAGAATCTGATTTGTGGTGAAGGGAGAGAGATAAAAGCTCATTTAGGAACGACATGAACATGCTGCGTAGGTAGCTGTTTATCAGTAAATATCTCCACTGAGATTAAGAAAAGCAGTAGCTTAATAAATTAAGTACTTCCTGGTATGGTTACTGTACTGGTAACTCCCCGAAAAGAATCTGGATTGTCTTGAGGGAACAGAGAAAAAAGCTCATTTAGGACCTGCACTTACGAAGGGGTTAGGCAGATGTATATCAGGGAGTAAACCTTCTGAGAATAAAAACAGCTGGAGCTTGTTAAGGTAATTACACGGGGGAAAGGATAATGTACTGGGAACTCCTCAGAAGAATCTGATTTGTGGTTAGGGGAGAGAGATAAATGCTCATTTAGGAACGACATGAACATGCTGCGTAGGTAGCTGTTTATCAGTAAATATCTCCACTGAGATTAAGAAAAGCAAGAGCTTAATAAATTAAGTACTTCCTGGTATGGTTACTGTACTGGTAACTCCCCAAAAGAATCTGGATTGTGGTGAGGGAACAGAGAAAAAAGCTCATTTAGGACCTGCACTTACGAAGGTGTTAGGCAGCTGTATATCAGGGAGTAAACCTTCTGAGAATAAAAACAGCTGGAGCTTGTTAAGGTAATTACACAGGGGAAAGGATAATGTACTGGGAACTCCTCAGAAGAATCTGATTTGTGGTGAGGGGAGAGAGATAAAAGCTCATTTAGGAACGACATGAACATGCTGCGTAGGTAGCTGTTTATCAGTAAATATCTCCACTGAGATTAAGAAAAGCAGTAGCTTAATAAATTAAGTACTTCCTGGTATGGTTACTGTACTAGTAACTCCCCAAAAGAATCTGGATTGTGGTGAGGGAACAGAGAAAAAAGCTCATTTAGGACCTGCACTTACGATGGGGGTAGGCAGCTGTATATCAGGGAGTAAACCTTCTGAGAATAAAAACAGCTGGAGCTTGTTAAGGTAATTACACAGGGGAAAGTATAATGTACTGGGAACTCCTCAGAAGAATCTGATTTTGTGGTGAGGGGAGAGAGATAAAAGCTCATTTAGGAACGACATGAACATGCTGCGTAGGTAGCTGTTTATCAGTAAATATCTCCACTGAGATTAAGAAAAAGCAGTAGCTTAATAAATTAAGTACTTCCTGGTATGGTTACTGTATTGGTAACTCCCCAAAAGAATCCGGATTGTGGTGAGGGAACAGAGAAAAAATCTCATTTGGGACCTGCACTTACAAAGGGGGTAGGCAGCTGTATATAAGGGAGTTAACCTTCTGAGAATAAAAACAGCTGGAGCTTGTTAAGGTAATTACACAGGGGAAAGGATAATGTCCTGGGAACTCTCAGAAGAATCTGATTTGTGGTGAGGGGAGAGAGATAAAAGCTCAATTAGGAACGACATGAACATGCTGCGTATGTAGCTGTTTATCAGTAAATATGTCCACTGAGATTAAGAAAAGCAGTAGCTTAATAAATTAAGTACTTCCTGGTATGGTTTCTCTACAGGAAACTCCCCAAAAGAATCTGGATTGTGGTGAGGGAACAGAGAAAAAAGCTCATTTAGGACCTGCACTTACGATGGGGGTAGGCAGCTGTATATCAGGGAGTAAACCTTCTGAGAATAAAAACAGCTGGAGCTTGTTAAGGTAATTACACAGGGGAAAGGATAATGTCCTGGGAACTCCTCAGAAGAATCTGATTTGTGGTGAGGGGAGAGAGATAAAAGCTCAATTAGGAACGACATGAACATGCTGCGTATGTAGCTGTTTATCAGTAAATATGTCCACTGAGATTAAGAAAAGCAGTAGCTTAATAAACTAAGTACTTCCTGGTATGGTTACTGTACTGGTAACTCCCCAAAAGAGTCTGGATTGTGGTGAGGGAACAGAGAAAAAAGCTCATTTAAGACCTGCACTTACGAAGGGGGTAGGCAGCTGTATATCAGGGAGTAAACCTTCTGAGAATAAAAACAGCTGGAGCTTGTTAAGGTAATTTCACAGGGGAAAGGATAATGTACTGGGAACTCCTCAGAAGAATCTGATTTGTGGTGAGGGGAGAGAGATAAAAGCTCATTTAGGAACGACATGAACATGCTGCGTAGGTAGCTGTTTATTAGTAAATATCTCCACTGAGATTAAGAAAAGCAGTAGCTTCATAAATTAAGTACTTCCTGGTATGGTTACTGTACTAGTAACTCCCCAAAAGAATCTGGATTGTGGTGAGGGAACAGAGAAAAAAGCTCATTTAGGACCTGCACTTACGAAGGGGTAGGCAGCTGTATATCAGGGAGTAAACCTTCTGAGAATAAAAACAGCTGGAGCTTTTAAGGTAATTACACAGGGGAAAGGATAATGTACTGGGAACTCCTCAGAAGAATCTGATTTGTGGTGAAGGGACAGAGATAAAAGCTCATTTAGGAACGACATGAACATGCTGCGTAGGTAGCTGTTTATCAGTAAATATCTCCACTGAGATTAAGAAAAGCAGTAGCTTAATAAATTAAGTACTTCCTGGTATGGTTACTGTACTGGTAACTCCCGAAAAGAATCTGGATTGTGGTGAGGGAACAGAGAAAAAAGCTCATTTAGGACCTGCACTTACGAAGGTGTTAGGCAGCTGTATATCAGGGAGTAAACCTTCTGAGAATAAAAACAGCTGGAGCTTGTTAAGGTAATTACAAAGGGGAAAGGATAATGTACTGGGAACTCCTCAGAAGAATCTGATTTGTGGTGAGGGGAGAGAGATAAAAGCTCATTTAGGAACGACATGAACATGCTGCGTAGGTAGCTGTTTATCAGTAAATATCTCCACTGAGATTAAGAAAAGCAGTAGCTTAATAAATAAATTAAGTACTTCCTGGTATGGTTACTGTACAGGAAACTCCCCAAAAGAATCTGGATTGTGGTGAGGGAACAGAGAAAAAAGCTCATTTAGGACCTGCACTTACGATGGGGGTAGGCAGCTGCATATCAGGGAGTAAACCTTCTGAGAATAAAAACAGCTGGAGCTTGTTAAGGTAATTACACAGGGGAAAGTATAATGTACTGGGAACTCCTCAGAAGAATCTGATTTGTGGTGAGGGGAGAGAGATAAAAGCTCATTTAGGAACGACATAAACATGCTGCGTAGGTAGCTGTTTATCAGTAAATATCTCCACTGAGATTAAGAAAAGCAGTAGCTTAATAAATTAAGTACTTCCTGGTATGGTTACTGTATTGGTAACTCCCCAAAAGAATCCGGATTGTGGTGAGGGAACAGAGAAAAAATCTCATTTGGGACCTGCACTTACAAAGGGGGTAGGCAGCTGTATATAAGGGAGTTAACCTTCTGAGAATAAAAACAGCTGGAGCTTGTTAAGGTAATTACACAGGGGAAAGGATAATGTACTGGGAACTCCTCAGAAGAATCTGATTTGTGGTGAGGGGAGAGAGATAAAAGCTCAATTAGGAACGACATGAACATGCTGCGTATGTAGCTGTTTATCAGTAAATATGTCCACTGAGATTAAGAAAAGCAGTAGCTTAATAAACTAAGTACTTCCTGGTATGGTTACTGTACTGGTAACTCCCCAAAAGAGTCTGGATTGTGGTGAGGGAACAGAGAAAAAAGCTCATTTAGGACCTGCACTTACGAAGGGGGTAGGCAGCTGTATATCAGGGAGTAAACCTTCTGAGAATAAAAACAGCTGGAGCTTGTTAAGGTAATTTCACAGGGGAAAGGATAATGTACTGGGAACTCCTCAGAAGAATCTGATTTGTGGTAGGGGAGAGAGATAAAAGCTCATTTAGGAACGACATGAACATGCTGCGTAGGTAGCTGTTTATCAGTAAATATCTCCACTGAGATTAAGAAAAGCAGTAGCTTAATAAATTAAGTACTTCCTGGTATGGTTACTGTACTGGTAATTCCCCAAAAGAATCTGGATTGTGGTGAGGGAACAGAGAAAAAACCTCATTTAAGACCTGCACATACGAAGGGGGTAGGCAGCTGTATATCAGGGAGTAAACCTTCTGAGAATAAAAACAGCTGGAGCTTGTTAAGGTAATTACACAGGGGAAAGGATAATGTACTGGGAACTCCTCAGAAGAATCTGATTTGTGGTGAGGGGAGAGAGATAAAAGCTCATTTAGGAACTACATGAACATGTGCGTAGGTAGCTGTTTATCAGTAAATATCTCCACTGAGATTAAGAAAAGCAGTAGCTTAATAAATTAAGTACTTCCTGGTATGGTTACTGTACTGGTAACTCCCCAAAAGAATCTGGATTGTGGTGAGGGAACAGAGAAAAAAGCTCATTTAGGACCTGCACTTACGAAGGGGGTAGGCAGCTGTATATCAGGGAGTAAACCTTCTGAGAAATAAAACAGCTGGAGCATGTTAAGGTAATTACACAGGGGAAAGGATAATGTACTGGGAACTCCTCAGAAGAATCTGATTTGTGGTGAGGGGAGAGAGATAAAAACTCATTTAGGAACGACATGAACATGCTGCGTAGGTAGCTGTTTATCAGTAAATATCTCCACTGAGATTAAGAAAAGCAGTAGCTTAATAAATTAAGTACTTCCTGGTATGGTTACTGTACTGGTAACTCCCCAAAAGAATCTGGGTTGTGGTGAGGGAACAGAGAAAAAAGCTCATTTAGGACCTGCACTTACGAAGGGGGTAGGCAGCTGTATATCAGGGAGTAAACTTTCTGAGAATAAAAACAGCTGGAGCTTGTTAAGGTAATTACACAGGGGAAAGGATAATGTACTGGGAACTCCTCAGAAGAATCTGATTTGTGGTGAGGGGAGAAAGATAAAAGATCATTTAGGAACGACATGAACATCCTGCGTAGGTAGCTGTTTATTAGTAAATATCTCCACTGAGATTAAGAAAAGCAGTAGCTTAATAAATTAAGTACTTCCTGGTATGGTTACTGTACTGGTAACTCCCCAAAAGAGTCTGGATTGTGGTGAGGGAACAGAGAAAAAAGCTCACTTAGGACCTGCACTTACGAAGGGGGTAGGCAGCTGTATATCAGGGAGTAAACCTTCTGAGAATAAAAAGAGCTGGAGCTTGTTAAGGTAATTAATTACACAGGGGAAAGGATAATGTACTGGGAACTCCTCAGAAGAATCTGATTTGTGTTGAGGGGAGAGAGATAAAAGCTCATTTAGGAACGACAAGAACATGCTGCGTAGGTAGCTGTTGTTCAGTAAATATCTCCACTGAGATTAAGAAACGCAGTAGCTTAATAAATTAAGTACTTCCTGGTATGGTTACTGTACTGGTAACTCCCCAAAAGAATCTGGATTGTGGTGAGGGAACAGAGAAAAAAGCTCATTTAGGACCTGCACTTACGAGGGGGTTAGGCAGCTGTATATCAGGGAGTAAACCTTCTGAGAATAAAAACAGCTGGAACTTGTTAAGGTAATTACACAGGGGAAAGGATAATGTACTGGGAACTCCTCAGAAGAATCTGATTTGTGGTGAGGGGAGAAAGATAAAAGCTCATTTAGGAACGACATGAACATGCTGCGTAGGTAGCTGTTTATCAGTAAATATCTCCACTGAGAATAAGAAAAGCAGTAGCTTAATAAATTAAGTACTTCCTGCTATGGTTACTGTACTGGTAACTCCCCAAAAGAATCTGGATTGTGGTGAGGGAACAGAGAAAAAGCTCATTTAGGACCTGCACTTACGAAGGGGTAGGCAGCTGTATATCAGGGAGTAAACCTTCTGAGAATAAAAACAGGTGGAGCTTGTTAAGGTAATTACACCGGGGAAAGGATAATGTACTGGGAACTCCTCAGAAGAATCTGATTTGTGGTGAGGGGAGAGAGATAAAAGCTCACTTAGGAACGACATGAACATGCTATGTAGGTACCTGTTTATCAGTAAATATCTCCACTGAGATTAAGAAAAGCAGTAGCTTAATAAATTAAGTACTTCCTGGTATGGTTACTGTACTGGTAACTCCCCAAAAGATTCTGGACTGTGGTGAGGGAACAGAGAAAAAAGCTCATTTAGGACCTGCACTTACGAAGGGGGTAGGCAGCTGTGGATCAGGGATTAAACCTTCTGAGAATAAAAACAGCTGGAGCTTGTTAAGGTAATTACACAGGGGAAAGGATAATGTACTGGGAACTCCTCAGAAGAATCTGATTTGTGGTGAGGGGAGAGAGATAAAAGCTCATTTAGGAACGACATGAACATGCTGCGTAGGTAGCTGTTTATCAGTAAATATCTCCACTGAGCTTAAGAAAAGCAGTAGATTAATAAATTAAGTACTTCCTGGTATGTTTACTGTACTGGTAACACCCCAAAAGAAGCTGGATTGTGGTGAGGGAACAGAGAAAAATGCTCATTTAGGACCTGCACTTACGAAGGGGGTAGGCAGCAGTATATCAGGGAGTAAACCTTCTGAGAATAAAAACAGCTGGAGCTTGTTAAGGTAATTACACAGGGGAAAGGATAATGTACTGGGAACTCCTCAGAAGAATCTGATTTGTGGTGAGGGGAGAGAGATATAAGCTCATTAAGAACGACCTGAACATGCTGCGTAGGTAGCTGTTTATCAGTAAATATCTCCACTGAGAATAAGAAAAGCAGTGGCTTAATAAATTAAGTACTTCCTGGTATGGTTACTGTACTGGGAACTCCCCAAAAGAATCTGAATTGTGGTGAGGGAACAGAGAAAAAGCTCATTTAGGACTTGCACTTACGAAGGGGGTAGGCAGCTGTATATCAGGGAGTAAACCTTCTGAGAATAAAAACAGCTGGAGCTTGTTAAGGTAATTACACAGTGGAAAGGATAATGTACTGGGAACTCCTCAGAAGAATCTGATTTGTGGTGAGGGGAGAGAGATAAAAGCTCATTTAGGAACGACATGAACATGCTGCGTAGGTAGCTGTTTATCAGTAAATATCTCTACTGAGATTAAGAAAAGCAGTAGCTTAATAAATTACGTACTTCCTGGTATGGTTACTGTACTGGTAACTCCCCAAAAGAATCTGGATTGTGGTGAGGGAACAGAGAAAAAAGCTCATTTAGGACCTGCACTTACGAAGGGGGTAGGCAGCTGTATATCAGGGAGTAAACCTTCTGAGAATAAAAACAGCTGGAGCTTGTTAAGGTAATTACACAGGGGAAAGGATAATGTACTGGGAACTCCTCAGAAGAATCTGATTTGTGGTGAGGGGAGAGAGATTAAAGCTCATTTAGGAACGACATGAACATGCTGCGTAGGTAGCTGTTTATCAGTAAATATCTCCACTGAGATTAAGAAAAGAAGTAGCTTCATAAATTAAGTACTTCCTGGTATGGATACTGTACTGGTAACTCCCCAAAAGAATCTGGATTGTGGTTAGGGAACAGAGAAAAAAGACCATTTAGGACCTGCACTTACGAAGGGGGTAGGCAGATGTATATCAGGGAGTAAACTTTCTGAGAATAAAAACAGCTGGAGATTGTTAAGGTAATTACACAGGGGAAAGGATAATGTACCGGGAACTCCTCAGAAAAATCTGATTTGTGTTGAGGGGAGAGAGATAAAAGCTCATTTAGGAATGACATGAACATGCTGCGTAGGTAGCTGTTTATCAGTAAATATCTCCACTGAGATTAAGAAAAGCAGTAGCTTAATAAATTAAGTACTTCCTGGTATGGTTACTGTACTAGTAACTCCCCAAAAGAATCTGGATTGTGGTGAGGGAACAGAGAAAAAAGCTCATTTAGGACCTGCACTTACGAAGGGGGTAGGCAGCTGTATATCAGGGAGTAAACCTTCTGAGAATAAAAACAGCTGGAGCTTGTTAAGGTAATTACACAGGGGAAAGGATAAGGTACTGGGAACTCCTCAGAAGACGCTGATTTGTGGTGAGGGGAGAGAGATAAAAGCTCATTTAGGAACGACATGAACATGCTGCGTAGGTAGCTGTTTATCATTAAATATCTACACTGAGATTAAGAAAAGCAGTAGCTTAATAAATTAAGTACTTCCTGGTATTTTTACTGTACTGGTAACTCCCTAAAGAATCTGGATTGTGGTGAGGGAACAGAGAAAAAAGCTCATTTAGGACCTGCACATACGAAGGGCGTAGGCAGCTGTATATCAGGGAGTAAACCTTCTGAGAATAAAAACAGCTGGAGCTTGTTAAGGTAATTACACAGGGGAAAGGATAATGTACTGGGAACTCCTCAGAAGAATCTGATTTGTGGTGAGGGGAGAGAGATAAAAGTTCATTTAGGAAGGACATGAACATGCTGCGTAGGTAGCTGTTTATCAGTAAATATCTCCACTGAGATTAAGAAAAGCAGTAGCTTAATAAATTAAGTACTTCCTGGTATGGTTACTGTACTGGTAACTCCCGAAAAGAATCTGGATTGTGGTGAGGGAACAGAGAAAAAAGCTCATTTAGGACCTGCACTTACGAAGGTGTTAGGCAGCTGTATATCAGGGAGTAAACCTTCTGAGAATAAAAACAGCTGGAGCTTGTTAAGGTAATTACACAGGGGAAAGGATAATGTACTGGGAACTCCTCAGAAGAATCTGATTTGTGGTGAGGGGAGAGAGATAAAAGCTCATTTAGGAACGACATGAACATGCTGCGTAGGTAGCTGTTTATCAGTAAATATCTCCACTGAGATTAAGAAAAGCAGTAGCTTAATAAATTAAGTACTTCCTGGTATGGTTACTGTACAGGAAACTCCCCAAAAGAATCTGGATTGTGGTGAGGGAACAGAGAAAAAAGCTCATTTAGGACCTGCACTTACGATGGGGGTAGGCAGCTGTATATCAGGGAGTAAACCTTCTGAGAATAAAAACAGCTGGAGCTTGTTAAGGTAATTACACAGGGGAAAGTATAATGTACTGGGAACTCCTCAGAAGAATCTGATTTGTGGTGAGGGGAGAGAGATAAAAGCTCATTTAGGAACGACATAAACATGCTGCGTAGGTAGCTGTTTATCAGTAAATATCTCCACTGAGATTAAGAAAAGCAGTAGCTTAATAAATTAAGTACTTCCTGGTATGGTTACTGTATTGGTAACTCCCCAAAAGAATCCGGATTGTGGTGAGGGAACAGAGAAAAAATCTCATTTGGGACCTGCACTTACAAAGGGGGTAGGCAGCTGTATATAAGGGAGTTAACCTTCTGAGAATAAAAACAGCTGGAGCTTGTTAAGGTAATTACACAGGGGAAAGGATAATGTCCTGGGAACTCCTCAGAAGAATCTGATTTGTGGTGAGGGGAGAGAGATAAAAGCTCAATTAGGAACGACATGAACATGCTGCGTATGTAGCTGTTTATCAGTAAATATGTCCACTGAGATTAAGAAAAGCAGTAGCTTAATAAACTAAGTACTTCCTGGTATGGTTACTGTACTGGTAACTCCCCAAAAGAGTCTGGATTGTGGTGAGGGAACAGAGAAAAAAGCTCATTTAGGACCTGCCCTTACGAAGGGGGTAGGCAGCTGTATATCAGGGAGTAAACCTTCTGAGAATAAAAACAGCTGGAGCTTGTTAAGGTAATTTCACAGGGGAAAGGCTAATGTACTGGGAACTCCTCAGAAGAATCTGATTTGTGGTGAGGGGAGAGAGATAAAAGCTCATTTAGGAACGACATGAACATGCTGCGTAGGTAGCTGTTTATCAGTAAATATCTCCACTGAGATTAAGAAAAGCAGTAGCTTAATAAATTAAGTACTTCCTGGTATGGTTACTGTACTGGTAATTCCCCAAAAGAATCTGGATTGTGGTGAGGGAACAGAGAAAAAACCTCATTTAAGACCTGCACTTACGAAGGGGGTAGGCAGCTGTATATCAGGGAGTAAACCTTCTGAGAATAAAAACAGCTGGAGCTTGTTAAGGTAATTACACAGGGGAAAGGATAATGTACTGGGAACTCCTCAGAAGAATCTGATTTGTGGTGAGGGGAGAGAGATAAAAGCTCATTTAGGAACTACATGAACATGTGCGTAGGTAGCTGTTTATCAGTAAATATCTCCACTGAGATTAAGAAAAGCAGTAGCTTAATAAATTAAGTACTTCCTGGTATGGTTACTGTACTGGTAACTCCCCAAAAGAATCTGGATTGTGGTGAGGGAACAGAGAAAAAAGCTCATTTAGGACCTGCATTTACGAAGGGGGTAGGCAGCTGTATATCAGGGAGTAAACCTTCTGAGAAATAAAACAGCTGGAGCATGTTAAGGTAATTACACAGGGGAAAGGATAATGTACTGGGAACTCCTCAGAAGAATCTGATTTGTGGTGAGGGGAGAGAGATAAAAACTCATTTAGGAACGACATGAACATGCTGCGTAGGTAGCTGTTTATCAGTAAATATCTCCACTGAGATTAAGAAAAGCAGTAGCTTAATAAATTAAGTACTTCCTGGTATGGTTACTGTACTGGTAACTCCCCAAAAGAATCTGGGTTGTGGTGAGGGAACAGAGAAAAAAGCTCATTTAGGACCTGCACTTACGAAGGGGGTAGGCAGCTGTATATCAGGGAGTAAACTTTCTGAGAATAAAAACAGCTGGAGCTTGTTAAGGTAATTACACAGGGGAAAGGATAATGTACTGGGAACTCCTCAGAAGAATCTGATTTGTGGTGAGGGGAGAAAGATAAAAGCTCATTTAGGAACGACATGAACATCCTGCGTAGGTAGCTGTTTATCAGTAAATATCTCCACTGAGATTAAGAAAAGCAGTAGCTTAATAAATTAAGTACTTCCTGGTATGGTTACTGTACTGGTAACTCCCCAAAAGAGTCTGGATTGTGGTGAGGGAACAGAGAAAAAAGCTCACTTAGGACCTGCACTTACGAAGGGGGTAGGCAGCTGTATATCAGGGAGTAAACCTTCTGAGAATAAAAAGAGCTGGAGCTTGTTAAGGTAATTAATTACACAGGGGAAAGGATAATGTACTGGGAACTCCTCAGAAGAATCTGATTTGTGTTGAGGGGAGAGAGATAAAAGCTCATTTAGGAACGACAAGAACATGCTGCGTAGGTAGCTGTTGTTCAGTAAATATCTCCACTGAGATTAAGAAAAGCAGTAGCTTAATAAATTAAGTACTTCCTGGTATGGTTACTGTACTGGTAACTCCCCAAAAGAATCTGGATTGTGGTGAGGGAACAGAGAAAAAAGCTCATTTAGGACCTGCACTTACGAAGGGGTTAGGCAGCTGTATATCAGGGAGTAAACCTTCTGAGAATAAAAACAGCTGGAACTTGTTAAGGTAATTACACAGGGGAAAGGATAATGTACTGGGAACTCCTCAGAAGAATCTGATTTGTGGTGAGGGGAGAAAGATAAAAGCTCATTTAGGAACGACATGAACATGCTGCGTAGGTAGCTGTTTATCAGTAAATATCTCCACTGAGAATAAGAAAAGCAGTAGCTTAATAAATTAAGTACTTCCTGCTATGGTTACTGTACTGGTAACTCCCCAAAAGAATCTGGATTGTGGTGAGGGAACAGAGAAAAAGCTCATTTAGGACCTGCACTTACGAAGGGGTAGGCAGCTGTATATCAGGGAGTAAACCTTCTGAGAATAAAAACAGGTGGAGCTTGTTAAGGTAATTACACCGGGGAAAGGATAATGTACTGGGAACTCCTCAGAAGAATCTGATTTGTGGTGAGGGGAGAGAGATAAAAGCTCACTTAGGAACGACATGAACATGCTATGTAGGTACCTGTTTATCAGTAAATATCTCCACTGAGATTAAGAAAAGCAGTAGCTTAATAAATTAAGTACTTCCTGGTATGGTTACTGTACTGGTAACTCCCCCAAAGAATCTGGAATGTGGTGAGGGAACAGAGAAAAAAGCTCATTTCGGACCTGCACTTACGAAGGGGGTAGGCAGCTGTATATCAGGGAGTAAACCTTCTGAGAATAAAAACAGCTGGAGCTTGTTAAGGTAATTACACAGGGGAAAGGACAATGTACTGGGAACTCCTCAGAAGAATCTGATTTGTGGTGAGGGGAGAGAGATAAAAGCTCATTTAGGAACGACATGAACATGCTGCCTAGGTAGCTGTTTATCAGTAAAAATCTCCACTGAGATTAAGAAAAGCAGTAGCTTAATAAATTAAGTACTTCCTGGTATGGTTACTGTACTGGTAACTCCCCAAAAGAATCTGGATTGCGGTGAGGGAACAGAGAAAAAAGCTCATTTAGGACCTGCCCTTACGAAGGGGGTAGGCAGCTGTATATCAGGGAGTAAACCTTCTGCGAATAAAAACCGCTGGAGCTTGTTAAGGTAATTACACAGGGGAAAGGATAATGTACTGGGAAATCCTCAGAAGAATCTGATTTGTGGTGAGGGGAGAGAGATAAAGGCTCATTTAGGAACGACATGAACATGCTGCGTAGGTGGCTGTTTATCATTAAATATCTCCACAGAGATTAAGAAAAGCAGGAGCTTAATAAATTAAGTACTTCTTGGTATGGTTACTCTACTGGTAACTCCCCAAAAGAATCTGAATTGTGGTGAGGGAACAGAGAATAAAGCTCATTTAGCACATGCACTTACGAAGCGGGTAGGCAGCTGTATATCAGGGAGTAAACCTGCTGAGAATAAAAACATCTGGAGCTTGTTAAGGTAATTACACAGGAGAAAGGATAATGTACTGGGAACTCCTCAGAAAAATTGATTTGTGGTGAGGGGAGAGAGATAAAAGCTCATTTAGGAAGGACATGAACATGCTGCGTAGGTAGCTGTTTATCAGTAAATATCTCCACTGAGATTAAGAAAAGCAGTAGCTTAATAAATTAAGTACTTCCTGGTATGGTTACTGTACTGGTAACTCCCCAAAAGAATCTGGATTTTGGTGAGGAAACAGAGAAAAAACTTATTTAGGACCTGCACTTACGAAGCGGGTAGGCAGCTGTATATCAGGGAGTAAACCTGCTGAGAATAAAAACATCTGGAGCTTGTTAAGGTAATTACACAGGGGAAAGGATAATGTACTGGGAACTCCTCAGAAGAATCTGATTTGTGGTGAGGGGAGAGAGGTAAAAGCTCATTTAGGAACGACATGAACATGCTGCGTAAGTAGCTGTTTATCAGTAAATATCTCCACTGAGATTAAGAAAAGCAGTAGCTTAATAACTTAAGTACTTCCTGGTATGGTTACTGTACTGGTAACTTCCCAAAAGAATCTGGATTGTGGTGAGGGAACAGAGAAAAAAGCTCATTAAGACCTACACTTACGAAGGCTGTAGGCAGATGTATATCAGGGAGTAAACTTTCTGAGAATAAAAACAGCTAGAGCTTGTTAAGGAAATTACACAGGGGAAAGGTTAATGTACTGGGAACTCCTCAGAGCAATCTGATTTGTGGTGAGGGGAGAGAGATAAAATCTCATTGATGAACGACTTGAACATAATGCGTAGGTAGATGTTTATCAGTAAATATCTCCACTGAGATTAAGAAAAGCAGTAGCTTGATAAATTAAGTACTTACTGGTATGGTTACTGTACTGGTAACTCCCCAAAAGAATCTGGATTTGGTGAGGGAACAGAGAAAAAAGCTCATTTAGGACCTGCACTTACGAAGGGGGTAGGCAGCTGTATATCAGGGAGTAAACTTTCTGAGAATAAAAACAGCTGGAGCTTGTTAAGGTAATTACACAGGGAAAGGATAATGTACTGGGAACTCCTCAGAAGAATCTGATTTGTGGTGAGGGGAGAGAGATAAAAGCTCATTTAGGAACGACATGAACATGCTGCGTAGGTAGCTGTTTATCAGTAAATATCTCCACTGAGATTAAGAAAAGCAGTAGCTTAATATATTAAGTACTTCCTGGTATGGTTACTGTACTGGTAAATCCCCAAAAGAATCTGGATTGTGGTGAGGGAACAGAGAAAAAAGCTCATTTAGGACCTGCACTTACGAAGGGTGTAGGCAGCTGTATATCAGGGAGTAAACCTTCTGAACATAAAAAAAGCTGGAGCTTGTTAAGGTAATTACACAGGGGAAAGGATAATGTACTGGGAACTCCTCAGAAGATTCTGATTTGTGGTGAGGGGAGAGAGATAAAAGCTCATTTATGAACGACATGAACATGCTGCGTACGTTGCTGTTTATCAGTAAATATCTCCACTGAGATTAAGAAAAGCAGTAGCTTAATAAATTAAGTACTTCCTTGTATGGTTACTGTACGGGTAACTCCCCAAAAGAATCTGGATTGTGGTGAGGAAACAGAGAAAAAAGCTCATTTAGGACCTGCACTTACGAAGGGGGTAGGCAGATGTATATCAGGGAGTAAACCTTCTGTGAATAAATACACCTGGAGCTTGTTAAGGAAATTACACAGGGGAAAGGATAATGTACTGGGAACTCCTCAGAAGAATCTGATTTGTGGTGTGGGGAGAGAGATAAAAGCTCATTTTGGAACGAAATGAACATGCTGCGTAGGTAGCTGTTTATCAGTAAATATCTCCACTGAGATTAAGAAAAGCAGTAGCTTGATAAATTAAGTACTTCCTGGTATGGTTACTGTACTGGTAACTCCCCAAAAGAATCTGGATTGTGGTGAGGGAACAGAGAAAAAAGCTCATTTAGGACCTGCACTTACGAAGGGGGTAGGCAGCTGTATATCAGGGAGTAAACCTTCTGAACATAAAAAAAGCTGGAGCTTGTTAAGGTAATTACACAGGGGAAAGGATAATGTACTGGGAACTCCTCAGAAGATTCTGATTTGTGGTGAGGGGAGAGAGATAAAAGCTCATTTATGTTCGACATGAACATGCTGCGTACGTTACTGTTTATCAGTAAATATCTCCACTGAGATTAAGAAAAGCAGTAGCTTAATAAATTAAGTACTTCCTTGTATGGTTACTGTACGGGTAACTCCCCAAAAGAATCTGGATTGTGGTGAGGGAACAGAGAAAAAAGCTCATTTAGGACCTGCACTTACGAAGGGGGTAGGCAGATGTATATCAGGGAGTAAACCTTCTGAGAATAAATACACCTGGAGCTTGTTAAGGAAATTACACAGGGGAAAGGATAATGTACTGGGAACTCCTCAGAAGAATCTGATTTGTGGTGTGGGGAGAGAGATAAAAGCTCATTTTAGGAACGAAAGGAACATGCTGCGTAGGTAGCTGTTTATCAGTAAATATCTCCACTGAGATTAAGAAAAGCAGTAGCTTAATAAATTAAGTACTTCCTGGTATGGTTACTGTACTGGTAACTCCCCAAAAGAATCTGGATTTGGTGAGGGAACAGAGAAAAAAGCTCATTTAGGACCTGCACTTACGAAGGGGGTAGGCAGCTGTATACCAGGGAGTAAACCTTCTGAGAATAAAAACAGCTGGAGCTTGTTAAGGTAATTACACAGGGAAAGGATAATGTACTGGGAACTCCTCAGAAGAATCTGATTTGTGGTGAGGGGAGAGAGATAAAAGCTCATTTAGGAACGACATGAACATGCTGCGTAGGTAGCTGTTTATCAGTAAATATCTCCACTGAGATTAAGAAAAGCAGTAGCTTAATATATTAAGTACTTCCTGGTATGGTTACTGTACTGGTAACTCCCCAAAAGAATCTGGATTGTGGTGAGGGAACAGAGAAAAAAGCTCATTTAGGACCTGCACTTACGAAGGGTGTAGGCAGCTGTATATCAGGGAGTAAACCTTCTGAACATAAAAAAAGCTGGAGCTTGTTAAGGTAATTACACAGGGGAAAGGATAATGTACTGGGAACTCCTCAGAAGATTCTGATTTGTGGTGAGGGGAGAGAGATAAAAGCTCATTTATGAACGACATGAACATGCTGCGTACGTTGCTGTTTATCAGTAAATATCTCCACTGAGATTAAGAAAAGCAGTAGCTTAATAAATTAAGTACTTCCTTGTATGGTTACTGTACGGGTAACTCCCCAAAAGAATCTGGATTGTGGTGAGGGAACAGAGAAAAAAGCTCATTTAGGACCTGCACTTACGAAGGGGGTAGGCAGATGTATATCAGGGAGTAAACCTTCTGAGAATAAATACACCTGGAGCTTGTTAAGGAAATTACACAGGGGAAAGGATAATGTACTGGGAACTCCTCAGAAGAATCTGATTTGTGGTGTGGGGAGAGAGATAAAAGCTCATTTTGGAACGAAATGAACATGCTGCGTAGGTAGCTGTTTATCAGTATATATCTCCACTGAGATTAAGAAAAGCAGTAGCTTAATAAATTAAGTACTTCCTGGTATGGTTACTGTACTGGTAACTCCCCAAAAGAATCTGGATTGTGGTGAGGGAAAAGAAAAAATGCTCATTTAGGACCTGCACTTACGAACGGGGTAGGCAGCTGTATATCAGGGAGTAAACCTTCTGAGAATAAAAACAGCTGGAGCTTGTTAAGGTAATTACACAGGGGAAAGGATAATGTACTGGGAACTCCTCAGAAGAATCTGATTTGTGGTGAGGGGAGAGAGATAAAAGCTCATTTAAGAACGACATGAACATGCTGCGTAGGTAGCTGTTTATCACTAAATATCTCCACTGAGATGAGAAAAGCAGTAGCTTAATAAATTAAGTACTTCCTGGTATGGTTACTGTACTGGTAACTCCCCAAAAGAATCTGGATTGTGGTGAGGGATCAGAGAAAAAACTCATTTAGGACCTGCACTTACGAAGGGGGTAGGCAGCTGTATATCAGGGAGTAAACCATCTGAGAATAAAAACAGCTGGAGCTTGTTAAGGTAATTACACAGGGGAAAGGATAATGTACTGGGAACTCCTCAGAAGAATCTGATTTGTGGTGAGGGGAGAGAGATAAAAGCTCATTTAGGAACGACAGGAACATGCT
The DNA here is from genome assembly GCF_023159225.1 of Perognathus longimembris pacificus. Lineage (NCBI taxonomy): Eukaryota > Metazoa > Chordata > Mammalia > Rodentia > Heteromyidae > Perognathus > Perognathus longimembris. The sequence goes on along the minus strand of NW_025956797.1, from coordinate 15,135 downwards.
GCGTAGGTAGCTGTTTATCAGTAAATATCTCCACTGAGAATAAGAAAAGCAGTAGCTTAATAAATTAAGTACTTCCTGGTATGGATACTGTACTGGTAACTCCCCAAAAGAATCTGGATTGTGGTGAGGGAACAGAGAAAAAAGCTCATTTAGGACCTGCACTTAAGAAGGGGGTAGGCAGCTGTATATCAGGGAGTAAACCTTCTGAGAATAAAAACAGCTGGAGCTTGCTAAGGTAATTACACAGGGGAAAGGATAATGTACTGGGAACTCCTCAGAAGAATCTGATTTGTGTTGTGGGGAGAGAGATAAAAGCTCATTTAGGAACGACATGAACATGCTGCGTAGGTAGCTGTTTTTCACTAAATATCTCCACTGAGATTAAGAAAAGCAGTAGCTTAATAAATTAAGTACTTCCTGGTATGGTTACTGTACTGGTAACACCCCAAAAGAATCTGGATTGTGGTGAGGGAACAGAGAAAAAAGCTCATTTAAGACCTGCACTTACGAAGGGGTTAGGCAGCTGTATATCAGGGAGTAAACCTTCTGAGAATAAAAACAGCTGGAGCTTGTTAAGGTAATTACACAGGGGAAAGGATAATGTACTGGGAACTCCTCAGAAGAATCTGATTTGTGGTGAGGGGAGAGAGATAAAAGCTCATTTAGGAACGAAAGGAACATGCTGCGTAGGTAGCTGTTTATCAGTAAATATCTCCACTGAGATTAAGAAAAGCAGTAGCTTAATAAATTAAGTACTTCCTGGTATGGTTACTGTACTGGAACTCCCCAAAAGAATCTGGATTGTGGTGAGGGAACAGAGAAAAAAGCTCATTTAGGACCTGCACTTAAGAAGGGGGTAGGCAGCTGTATATCAGGGAGTAAACCTTCTGAGAATAAAAACAGCTGGAGCTTGTTAAGGTAATTACACAGGGGAAAGGATAATGTACTGGGAACTCCTCAGAAGAATCTGCTTTTGGTGAGGGGAGAGAAATAAAAGCTCATTTAGGAACGACATGAACATGCTGCGTAGGTAGCTGTTTATCAGTAAATATCTCCACTGAGATTAAGAAAAGCAGTAGCTTAATACATTAAGTACTTCCTGGTATGGTTACTGTACTAGTAACTCCCCAAAAGAATCTGGATTGTGGTTAGGGAACAGAGAAAAAAGCTCATTTAGGACCTGCACTTACGAAGGGGGTAGGCAGCTGTATATCAGGGAGTAAACCTTCTGAGAATAAAAACAGCTGGAGCTTGTTAAGGTAATTACACAGGGGAAAGGATAATGTACTGGGAACTCCTCAGAAGAATCTGATTTGTGGTGAGGGGAGAGAGATAAAAGCTCATTTAGGAACGACATGAACATGCTGCGTAGGTAGCTGTTTATCAGTAATTATCTCCACTGAGATTAAGAAAAGCAGTAGCTTAATAAATTAAGTACTTCCTGGTATGGTTACTGTACTGGTAACTCCCCAAAAGAATCTGGATTGTGGTGAGGGAACAGAGAAAAAAGCTCATTTAGGACCTGCACTTACGAAGGGGGTAGGCAGCTGTATATCAGGGAGTAAACCTTCTGAGAATAAAAACAGCTGGAGCTTGTTAAGGTAATTACACAGGGGAAAGGACAATGTACTGGGAACTCCTCAGAAGAATCTGATTTGTGGTGAGGGGAGAGAGATAATAGCTCATTTAGGAACGACATGAACATGCTGCCCAGGTAGCTGTTTATCAGTAAAAATCTCCACTGAGATTAAGAAAAGCAGTAGCTTAATAAATTAAGTACTTCCTGGTATGGTTACTGTACTGGTAACTCCCCAAAAGAATCTGGATTGCGGTGAGGGAACAGAGAAAAAAGCTCATTTAGGACCTGCCCTTACGAAGGGGGTAGGCAGCTGTATATCAGGGAGTAAACCTTCTGCGAATAAAAACAGCTGGAGCTTGTTAAGGTAATTACACAGGGGAAAGGATAATGTACTGGGAAATCCTCAGAAGAATCTGATTTGTGGTGAGGGGAGAGAGATAAAGGCTCATTTAGGAACGACATGAACATGCTGCGTAGGTAGCCGTTTATCAGTAAATATCTCCACAGGGATTAAGAAAAGCAGTAGCTTAATAAATTAAGTACTTCTTGGTATGGTTACTCTACTGGTAACTCCCCAAAAGAATCTGGATTGTGGTGAGGGAACAGAGAAAAAAGCTCATTTAGGACATGCACTTACGAAGCGGGTAGGCAGCTGTATATCAGGGAGTAAACCTGCTGAGAATAAAAACAGCTAGAGCTTGTTAAGGTAATTACACAGGGGAAAGGATAATGTACTGGGAACTCCTCAGAAGAATCTGATTTGTGGTGAGGGGAGAGAGATAAAATCTCATTGATGAACGACTTGAACATAATGCGTAGGTAGATGTTTATCAGTAAATATCTCCACTGAGATTAAGAAAAGCAGTAGCTTAATAACTTAAGTACTTCCTGGTATGGTTACTGTACTGGTAACTTCCCAAAAGAATCTGGATTTTGGTGAGGGAACAGAGAAAAAAGCTCATTAAGACTTGCACTTACGAAGGGGGTAGGCAGATGTATATCAGGGAGTAAACTTTCTGAGAATAAAAACAGCTAGAGCTTGTTATGGAAATTACACAGGGGAAAGGATAATGTACTGGGAACTCCTCAGAAGAATCTGATTTGTGGTGAGGGGAGAGAGATAAAATCTCATTGATGAACGACTTGAACATAATGCGTAGGTAGATGTTTATCAGTAAATATCTCCACTGAGATTAAGAAAAGCAGTAGCTTGATAAATTAAGTACTTCCTGGTATGGTTACTGTACTGGTAACTCCCCAAAAGAATCTGGATTGTGGTGAGGGAACAGAGAAAAAAGCTCATTTAGGACCTGCACTTACGAAGGGGGTAGGCAGCTGTATATCAGGGAGTAAACCTTCTGAGAATAAAAACAGCTGGAGCTTGTTAAGGTAATTACACAGGGGAAAGGATAATGTACTGGGAACTCCTCAGAAGAATCTGATTTGTGGTGAGGGGAGAGAGATAAAAGCTCATTTAGGAACGACATGAACATGCTGCATACGTTGCTGTTTATCAGTAAATATCTCCACTGAGATTAAGAAAAGCAGTAGCTTAATATATTAAGTACTTCCTGGTATGGTTACTGTACTGGTAACTCCCCAAAAGAATCTGGATTGTGGTGAGGGAACAGAGAAAAAAGCTCATTTAGGACCTGCACTTACGAAGGGGGTAGGCAGCTGTATATCAGGGAGTAAACCTTCTGAACATAAAAAAAGCTGGAGCTTGTTAAGGTAATTACACAGGGGAAAGGATAATGTACTGGGAACTCCTCAGAAGATTCTGATTTGTGGTGAGGGGAGAGAGATAAAAGCTCATTTATGATCGACATGAACATGCTGCGTACGTTGCTGTTTATCAGTAAATATCTCCACTGAGATTAAGAAAAGCAGTAGCTTAATAAATTAAGTACTTCCTTGTATGGTTACTGTACGGGTAACTCCCCAAAAGAATCTGGATTGTGGTGAGGGAACAGAGAAAAAAGCTCATTTAGGACCTGCACTTACGAAGGGGGTAGGCAGATGTATATCAGGGAGTAAACCTTCTGAGAATAAATACACCTGGAGCTTGTTAAGGAAATTACACAGGGGAAAGGATAATGTACTGGGAACTCCTCAGAAGAATCTGATTTGTGGTGTGGGGAGAGAGATAAAAGCTCATTTTGGAACGAAATGAACATGCTGCGTAGGTAGCTGTTTATCAGTAAATATCTCCACTGAGATTAAGAAAAGCAGTAGCTTAATAAATTAAGTACTTCCTGGTATGGTTACTGTACTGGTAACTCCCCAAAAGAATCTGGATTGTGGTGAGGGAAAAGAAAAAATGCTCATTTAGGACCTGCACTTACGAAGGGGGTAGGCAGCTGTATATCAGGGAGTAAACCTTCTGAGAATAAAAACAGCTGGAGCTTGTTAAGGTAATTACACAGGGGAAAGGATAATGTACTGGGAACTCCTCAGAAGAATCTGATTTGTGGTGAGGGGAGAGAGATAAAAGCTCATTTAGGAACGACATGAACATGCTGCCTAGGTAGCTGTTTATCAGTAAAAATCTCCACTGAGATTAAGAAAAGCAGTAGCTTAATAAATTAAGTACTTCCTGGTATGGTTACTGTACTGGTAACTCCCCAAAAGAATCTGGATTGCGGTGAGGGAACAGAGAAAAAAGCTCATTTAGGACCTGCCCTTACGAAGGGGGTAGGCAGCTGTATATCAGGGAGTAAACCTTCTGAACATAAAAAAAGCTGGAGCTTGTTAAGGTAATTACACAGGGGAAAGGATAATGTACTGGGAAATCCTCAGAAGAATCTGATTTGTGGTGAGGGGAGAGAGATAAAGGCTCATTTAGGAACGACATGAACATGCTGCGTAGGTAGCTGTTTATCAGTAAATATCTCCACAGAGATTAAGAAAAGCAGTAGCTTAATAAATTAAGTACTTCTTGGTATGGTTACTGTACTGGTAACTCCCCAAAAGAATCTGGATTGTGGTGAGGGAACAGAGAAAAAAGCTCATTTAGGACATGCACTTACGAAGCGGGTAGGCAGCTGTATATCAGGGAGTAAACCTGCTGAGAAAAAAACAGCTAGAGCTTGTTAAGGTAATTACACAGGGGAAAGGATAATGTACTGGGAAATCCTCAGAGGAATCTGATTTGTGGTGAGGGGAGAGAGATAAAATCTCATTGATGAACGACTTGAACATAATGCGTAGGTAGATGTTTATCAGTAAATATCTCCACTGAGATTAAGAAAAGCAGTAGCTTGATAAATTAAGTACTTCCTGGTATGGTTACTGTACTGGTAACTCCCCAAAAGAATCTGGATTGTGGTGAGGGAACAGAGAAAAAAGCTCATTTAGGACCTGCACTTACGAAGCGGGTAGGCAGCTGTATATCAGGGAGTAAACCTTCTGAGAATAAAAACAGCTGGAGCTTGTTAAGGTAATTACACAGGGGAAAGGATAATGTACTGGGAACTCCTCAGAAGAATCTGATTTGTGGTGAGGGGAGAGAGATAAAAGCTCATTTAAGAACGACATGAACATGCTGCGTAGGTAGCTGTTTATCACTAAATATCTCCACTGAGATGAGAAAAGCAGTAGCTTAATAAATTAAGTACTTCCTGGTATGGTTACTGTACTGGTAACTCCCCAAAAGAATCTGGATTGTGGTGAGGGAACAGAGAAAAAAGCTCATGTAGGACCTGCACTTACGAAGGGGGTAGGCAGCTGTATATCAGGGAGTAAACCTTCTGAACATAAAAAAAGCTGGAGCTTGTTAAGGTAATTACACAGGGGAAAGGATAATGTACTGGGAACTCCTCAGAAGAATCTGATTTTTGGTGAGGGGAGAGAGATAAAAGCTCATTTAAGAACGACAGGAACATGCTGCGTAGGTAGCTGTTTATCAGTAAATATCTCCACTGAGATTAAGAAAAGCAGTAGCTTAATAAATTAAGTACTTCCTGGTATGGATACTGTACTGGTAACTCCCCAAAAGAATCTGGATTGTGGTGAGGGAACAGAGAAAAAGCTCATTTAGGACCTGCACTTAAGAAGGGGGTAGGCAGCTGTATATCAGGGAGTAAACCTTCTGAGAATAAAAACAGCTGGAGCTTGCTAAGGTAATTACACAGGGGAAAGGATAATGTACTGGGAACTCCTCAGAAGAATCTGATTTGTGGTGTGGGGAGAGAGATAAAAGCTCATTTCGGAACGACATGAACATGCTGCGTAGGTAGCTGTTTTTCACTAAATATCTCCACTGAGATTAAGAAAAGCAGTAGCTTAATAAATTAAGTACTTCCTGGTATGGTTACTGTACTGGTAACTCCCCAAAAGAATCTGGATTGTGGTGAGGGAACAGAGAAAAAAGCTCATTTAGGACCTGCACTTACGAAGGGGTTAGGCAGCTGTATATCAGGGAGTAAATCTTCTGAGAATAAAAACAGCTGGAGCTTGTTAAGGTAATTACACAGGGGAAAGGATAATGTACTGGGAACTCCTCAGAAGAATCTGATTTGTGGTGAGTGGAGAGAGATAAAAGCCCATTTAGGAACGAAAGGAACATGCTGCGTAGGTAGCTGTTTATCAGTAAATATCTCCACTGAGATTAAGAAAAGCAGTAGCTTAATAAATTAAGTACTTCCTGGTGTGGTTACTGTACTGGTAACTCCCCAAAAGAATCTGGATTTGGTGAGGGAACAGAGAAAAAAGCTCATTTAGGACCTGCACTTACGAAGGGGGTAGGCAGCTGTATATCAGGGAGTAAACCTTCTGAGAATAAAAACAGCTGGAGCTTGTTAAGGTAATTACACAGGGGAAAGGATAATGTACTGGGAACTCCTCAGAAGAATCTGATTTTTGGTGAGGGGAGAGAGATAAAAGCTCATTTAGGAACGACATGAACATGCTGCGTAGGTAGCTGTTTATCAGTAAATATCTCCACTGAGATTAAGAAAAGCAGTAGCTTTATATATTAAGTACTTCCTGGTATGGTTACTGTACTGGTAACTCCCCAAAAGAGTCTGGATTGTGGTGAGGGAACAGAGAAAAAATCTCATTTAGGACCTGCACTTACGAAGGGGGTAGGCAGCTGTATATCAGGGAGTAAACCTTCTGAACATAAAAAAAGCTGGAGCTTGTTAAGGTAATTACACAGGGGAAAGGATAATGTACTGGGAACTCCTCAGAAGATTCTGATTTGTGGTGAGGGGAGAGAGATAAAAGCTCATTTATGAACGACATGAACATGCTGCGTAAGTTGCTGTTTATCAGTAAATATGTCCACTGAGATTAAGAAAAGCAGTAGCTTAATAAATTAAGTACTTACTTGTATGGTTACTGTACGGGTAACTCCCCAAAAGAATCTGGATTGTGGTGAGGGAACAGAGGAAAAAGCTCATTTAAGACCTGCACTTACGAAGGGGGTAGGCAGATGTATATCAGGGAGTAAACCTTCTGAGAATAAATACACCTGGAGCTTGTTAAGGAAATTACACAGGGGAAAGGATAATGTACTGGGAACTCCTCAGAAGAATCTGATTTGTGGTGTGGGTGAGAGATAAAAGCTCATTTTGGAACGAAATGAACATGCTGCGTAGGTAGCTGTTTATCAGTAAATATCTCCACTGAGATTAAGAAAAACAGTAGCTTAATAAATTAAGTACTTCCTGGTATGGTTACTGTACTGGTAACTTCCCAAAAGAATCTGGATTGTGGTGAGGGAAAAGAAAAAATGCTCATTTAGGACCTGCACTTACGAAGGGGGTAGGCAGCTGTATATCAGGGAGTAAACCTTCTGAGAATAAAAACAGCTGGAGCTTGTTAAGGTAATTACACAGGGGAAAGGATAATGTACTGGGAAGTCCTCAGAAGAATCTGATTTGTGGTGAGGGGAGAGAGATAAAAGCTCATTTAAGAACGACATGAACATGCTGCGTAGGTAGCTGTTTATCACTAAATATCTCCACTGAGATGAGAAAAGCAGTAGCTTAATAAATTAAGTACTTCCTGGTATGGTTACTGTACTGGTAACTCCCCAAAAGAATCTGGATTGTGGTGAGGGAACAGAGAAAAAAGCTCATTTAGGACCTGCACTTACGAAGGGGGTAGGCAGCTGTATATCAGGGAGTAAACCATCTGAGAATAAAAACAGCTGGAGCTTGTTAAGGTAATTACACAGGGGAAAGGATAATGTACTGGGAACTCCTCAGAAGAATCTGATTTGTGGTGAGGGGAGAGAGATAAAAGCTCATTTAGGAACGACAGGAACATGCTGCGTAGGTAGTTGTTTATCAGTAAATATCTCCACTGAGAATAAGAAAAGCAGTAGCTTAATAAATTAAGTACTTTCTGGTATGGTTACTGTACTGGTAACTCCCCAAAAGAATCTGGATTGTGGTGAGGGAACAGAGCAAAAAGCTCATTTAGGACCTGCACTTACGAAGGGGGTAGGCAGCTGTATATCAGGGAGTAAACCTTCTGAGAATAAAAACAGCTGGAGCTTGTTAAGGTAATTACACAGGGGAAAGGATAATGTACTGGGAACTCCTCAGAAGAATCTGATTTTTGGTGAGGGGAGAGAGATAAAAGCTCATTTAAGAACGACAGGAACATGCTGCGTAGGTAGCTGTTTATCAGTAAATATCTCCACTGAGATTAAGAAAAGCAGTAGCTTAATAAATTAAGTACTTCCTGGTATGGATACTGTACTGGTAACTCCCCAAAAGAATCTGGATTGTGGTGAGGGAACAGAGAAAAAGCTCATTTAGGACCTGCACTTAAGAAGGGGGTAGGCAGCTGTATATCAGGGAGTAAACCTTCTGAGAATAAAAACAGCTGGAGCTTGCTAAGGTAATTACACAGGGGAAAGGATAATGTACTGGGAACTCCTCAGAAGAATCTGATTTGTGGTGTGGGGAGAGAGATAAAAGCTCATTTCGGAACGACATGAACATGCTGCGTAGGTAGCTGTTTTTCACTAAATATCTCCACTGAGATTAAGAAAAGCAGTAGCTTAATAAATTAAGTACTTCCTGGTATGGTTACTGTACTGGTAACTCCCCAAAAGAATCTGGATTGTGGTGAGGGAATAGAGAAAAAAGCTCATTTAGGACCTGCACCTACGAAGGGGGTAGGCAGCTGTATATCAGGGAGTAAACCTTCTGAGAATAAAAACAGCTGGAGCTTGTTAAGGTAATTACACTGGGGAAAGGATAATGTACTGGGAACTCCTCAGAAGAATCTGATTTGTGGTGAGGGGAGAGAGATAAAAGCTCATTTAGGAACGACATGAACATGCTGGGTAGGTAGCTGTTTATCAGTAAATATCTCCACTGAGATTAAGAAAAGCAGTAGCTTAATAACGTAGGTACTTCCTGGTATGGTTACTGTACTGGTAACTCCCCAAAAGAATCTGGATTCTGGGGAGGGAACAGAGAAAAAAGCTCATTTAAGACCTGCACTTACGAAGGGGGTAGGCAGCTGTATATCAGAGAATGAACCTTCTGAGAATAAAAACAGCTGGAGCTTGTTAAGGTTATTACACAGGAGAAAGGATAATGTACTGGGAACTCCTCAGAAGAATCTGATTTGTGGTGAGGAGAGAGAGATAAAAGCTCATTTAGGAACGACATGAACATGCTGCGTAGGTAGCTGTTTATCAGTAAATATCTCCACTGAGATTAATAAAAGCAGTAGCTTAATAAATTAAGTACTTCCTGGTATGGTTACTGTACTGGTAACTCCCCAAAAGAATCTGTATTGTGGTGAGGGAATAGAGAAAAAAGCTCATTTAGGACCTGCACCTACGAAGAGGGTAGGCAGCTGTATATCAGGGAGTAAACCTTCTGAGAATAAAAACAGCTGGAGCTTGTTAAGGTAATTACACTGGGGAAAGGATAATGTACTGGGAACTCCTCAGAAGAATCTGATTTGTGGTGAGGGGAGAGAGATAAAAGCTCATTTAGGAACGACATGAACATGCTGCGTAGGTAGCTGTTTATCAGTAAATATCTCCACTGAGATTAAGAAAAGCAGTAGCTTAATAAATTAAGTACTTCCTGGTATGGTTACTGTACTGGTAACTCCCCAAAAGAATCTGGATTGTGGTGAGGGAACAGAGAAATAAGCTCTTTTAGGACCTGCACTTACGAAGGGGGTAGGCAGCTGTATATCAGGGAGTAAACCTTCTGAGAATAAAAACAGCTGGAGCTTGTTAAGGTAATAACACAGGGGAAAGGATAATGTACTGGGAACTCCTCAGAAGAATCTGATTTGTGTTGTGGGGAGAGAGATAAAAGCTCATTTAGGAACGACATGAACATGCTGTGAGGTAGCTGTTTATCAGTAAATATCTCCACTGAGATTAAGAAAAGCAGTAGCTTAATAAATTAAGTACTTCCTGGTATGGTTACTGTACTGGTAACTCCCCAAAAGAATCTGGATTGTGGTGAGGGAACAGAGAAAAATGCTCATTTAGGAATTGCACTTACGAAGGGGTAGGCAGGTGTATATCAGGGAGTAAACCTTCGGCGAATAAAAACAGCTGGAGCTTGTTAAGGTATTTACACAGGGGAAAGGATAATGTACTGGGAACTCCTCAGAAGAATCTGATTTGTGGTGAGGGGAGAGAGATAAAAGCTCATTTAGGAACGACATGAACATGCTGGGTAGATAGCTGTTTATCAGTAAATATCTCCACTGAGATTAAGAAAAGCAGTAGCTTAATAAATTAAGTACTTCCTGGTTTGGTTACTGTACTGGTAACTCCCCAAAAGAATCGGGATTGTGGTGAGGGAACAGAGAAAAAAGCTCATTTAGGACCTATACTTACGAAGGGGGTAGGCAGCTGTATATCAGGGAGTAAACCTTCTGAGAATAAAAACAGCTGGAGCTTGTTAAGGTAATTACACTGGGGAAAGGATAATGTACTGGGAACTCCTCAGAAGAATCTGATTTGTGGTGAGGGGAGAGAGATAAAAGCTCATTTAGGAACGACATGAACATGCTGGGTAGATAGCTGTTTATCAGTAAATATCTCCACTGAGATTAAGAAAAGCAGTAGCTTAATAAAGTAGGTACTTCCTGGTATGGTTACTGTACTGGTAACTCCCCAAAAGAATCTGGATTGTGGTGAGGGAACAGAGAAAAAAGCTCATTTAGGACCTGCACTTACGAAGTTGGTAGGCAGCTGTATATCAGGGAGTAAACCTGAGAATAAAAACAGCTGGAGCTTGTTAAGGTAATTTCACAGGGGAAAGGATAATGCACTGGGAACTCCTCAGAAGAATCTGATTTGTGGTGAGGGGCGAGAGATAAAAGCTCATTTAGGAACGACATGAACATGCTGCGTAGGTAGCTGTTTATCAGTAAATATCTCCACTGAAATTAAGAAAAGCAGTAGCTTAATAAATTAAGTACTTCCTGGTATGGTTACTGTACTGGTAACTCCCCAAAGAATCAGGATTGTGGTGAGGGAACAGAGAAAAAAGCTCATTTAGGACCTGAAGTTACTAAGGGGGTAGGCAGCTGTTTATCAGGGAGTAAACCTTCTGAGAATAAAAACAGCAGGGGCTTCTTAAGGTAATTACACAGGGGAAAGGATAATGTACTGGGAACTCCTCAGAAGAATCTGATTTGTGGTGAGGGGAGAGAGATAAAAGCTCATTTAGGAACGACATGAACATGCTGCGTAGGTAGCTGTTTATCAGTAAATATCTCCACTGAGATTAAGAAAAGCAGTAGCTTAATAAATTAAGTACATCCTGGTATGATTAATGTACTGGTAACTCCCCAAAAGAATCTGGATTGTGGTGAGGGAACACAGAAAACAGCTCATTTAGGACCTGCGCTTACGAAGGGGGTAGGCAGAAGTATATCAGGGAGTAAACGTTCTGAGAATAAAAACAGCTGGAGCTTGTTAAGGTAATTACACAGGGGAAAGGATAATGTACTGGGAACTCCTCAGAAGAATCTGATTTGTGGTGAGGGGAGAGAGATAAAAGCTAATTTATGAACGAAATGAACGTGCTGCGTAGGTAGCTGTATATCAGTAAATATCTCCACTGGGATTAAGAAAAGCAGTAGCTTAATAAATTAAGTATTTCCTGGTATGGTTACTGTACAGGAAACTCCCCAAAAGAATCTGGATTGTGGTGAGGGAACAGAGAAAAAAGCTCATTTATGAACTGCACTTACGAAGGGGGTAGGCAGCTGTATATCAGGGAGTAAACCTTCTGAGAATAAAAAACAGCTGGAGCTTGTTAAGGTAATTACACAGGGGAAAGGATAATGTACTGGGAACTCCTCAGAAGAATCTGATTTGTGGTGAGGGGAGAGAGATAAAAGCTCATTTAGGAACGACATGAACATGCTGCATATGTAGCTGTTTATCAGTAAATATCTCCACTGAGATTGAGAAAAGCAGTAACTTAATAAATTAAGTACTTCCTGGTATGGTTACTGTACTGGTAACTCCCCAAAAGAATCTGGATTGTGGTGAGAGAACAGAGAAAAAAGCTCATTTAGGACGTACACTTACGAATGGGGTAGGCAGGTGTATATCAGGGAGTAAACCTTCTTAGAATAAAAACAGCTGGAGCTTGTTAAGGTAATTACACTGGGGAAAGGATAATGTACTGGGAACTCCTCAGAAGAATCTGATTTGTGGTGCGGGTAGAGAGATAAAAGCTCATTTAGGAACGACATGAACATGCTGCGTAGGTAGCTGTTTATCAGTAAATATCTCCACTGGGATTAAGAAAAGCAGTAGCTTAATAAATTAAGTACTTCCTGGTATGGTTACTGTACTGGTAACTCCCCAAAAGAATCTGGATTCTGGGGAGGAAACAGAGAAAAAAGCTCATTTAGGACCTGCACTTACGAAGGGGGTAGGCAGCTGTATATCAGGGAGTAAACCTTCTGAGAATAAAAACAGCTGGAGATTGTTAAGGTAATTACACAGGGGAAAGGATAATGTACTGGGAACTCCTCAGAAGAATCTGATCTGTGGTGAGGGGAGAGAGATAAAAGCTCATTTAGGAATGACATGAACATGCTGCGTAGGTAGCTGTTTATCAGTAAATATCTCCACTGAGATTAAGAAAAGCAGTAGCTTAATAAATTAAGTACGTCCTGGTATGGTTACTGTACTGGTAACTCCCCAAAAGAATCTGGATTGTGGTGAGGGAACAGAGAAAAATGCTCATTTATGACCTGCACTTACGAAGGGGTAGGCAGCTGTATATCAGGGAGTAAACCTTCGGAGAATAAAAACAGCTGGAGCTTGTTAAGGTATTTACACAGGGGAAAGGATAATGTACTGGGAACTCCTCAGAAGAATCTGATTTGTGGTGAGGGGAGAGAGATAAAAGCTCATTTAAGAACGACGTGAACATGCTGGGTAGATAGCTGTTTATCAGTAAATATCTCCACTGAGATTAAGAAAAGCAGTAGCTTAATAAATTAAGTACTTCCTGGTTTGGTTACTCTACTGGTAACTCCCCAAAAGAATCGGGATTGTGGTGAGGGAACAGAGAAAAAAGCTCATTTAGGACCTATACTTACGAAGGGGGTAAGCAGCTGTATATCAGGGAGTAAACCTTCTGAGAATAAAAACAGCTGGAGCTTGTTAAGGCAATTACACAGGGGAAAGGATAATGTACTGGGAACTCCTCAGAAGAATCTGATTTGTGGTGAGGGGAGAGAGATAAAAGCTCATTTAGGAACGACATGAACATGCTGCGTAGGTAGCTATTTATCAGTAAATATCTCCACTGAGATTAAGAAAAGCAGTAGCTTAATAACGTAGGTACTTCCTGGTATGGTTACTGTACTGGTAACTCCCCAAAAGAATCTGGATTCTGGGGAGGGAACAGAGAAAAAAGCTCATTTAAAACCTGCACTTACGAAGGGGGTAGGCAGCTGTATATCAGAGAATGAACCTTCTGAGAATAAAAACAGCTGGAGCTTGTTAAGGTAATTACACAGGAGAAAGGATAATGTACTGGGAACTCCTCAGAAGAATCTGATTTGTGGTGAGGAGAGAGAGATAAAAGCTCATTTAGGAACGACATGAACATGCTGCGTAGGTAGCTGTTTATCAGTAAATATCTCCACTGAGATTAAGAAAAGCAGTAGCTTAATAAATTAAGTACTTCCTGGTATGGTTACTGTACTGGTAACTCCCCAAAAGAATCTGGATTGTGGTGAGGGAACAGAGAAAAAAGCTCATGTAGGACCTGCACTTACGAAGGGGGTAGGCAGCTGTATATCAGGGAGTAAACCTTCTGAGAATAAAAACAGCTGGAGCTTGTTAAGGTAATTACACAGGGGAAAGGATAATGTACTGGGAACTCCTCAGAAGAATCTGATTTGTGGTGAGGGGAGAGAGATAAAAGCTCATTTAGGAAGGACATGAACATGCTGCGTAGGTAGCTGTTTATCAGTAAATATCTCCACTGAGATTAAGAAAAGCAGTAGCTTAATAAATTAAGTACTTCCTGGTATGGTTACTGTACTGGTAACTCCCCAAAAGAATCTGGATTGTGGTGAGGGAACAGAGAAATAAGCTCTTTTAAGACCTGCACTTACGAAGGGGGTAGGCAGCTGTATATCAGGGAGTAAACCTTCTGAGAATAAAAACAGCTGGAGCTTGTTAAGGTAATAACACAGGGGAAAGGATAATATACTGGGAACTCCTCAGAAGAATCTGATTTGTGTTGTGGGGAGAGAGATAAAAGCTCATTTAGGAACGACATGAACATGCTGTGAGGTAGCTGTTTATCAGTAAATATCTCCACTGAGATTAAGAAAAGCAGTAGCTTAATAAATTAAGTACTTCCTGGTATGGTTACTGTACTGGTAACTCCCCAAAAGAATCTGGATTGTGGTGAGGGAACAGAGAAAGGAGCTCATTTAGGACCTGCACTTACGAAGGGGGTAGGCAGCTGTATATCAGGGAGTAAACCTTCTGAGAATAAAAACAGCTGGAGCTTGTTAAGGTAATAACACAGGGGAAAGGATAATGTACTGGGAACTCCTCAGAAGAATCTGATTTGTGGTGTGGGGAGAGAGATAAAAGCTCATTTAGGAACGACATGAACATGCTGCGTAGGTAGCTGTTTATCAGTAAATATCTCCACTGAGATTAAGAAAAGCAGTAGCTTAATAAATTAAGTACGTCCTGGTATGGTTACTGTACTGGTAACTCCCCAAAAGAATCTGGATTGTGGTGAGGGAACAGAGAAAAATGCTCATTTATGACCTGCACTTACGAAGGGGTAGGCAGCTGTATATCAGGGAGTAAACCTTCGGAGAATAAAAACAGCTGGAGCTTGTTAAGGTATTTACACAGGGGAAAGGATAATGTACTGGGAACTCCTCAGAAGAATCTGATTTGTGGTGAGGGGAGAGAGATAAAAGCTCATTTAAGAACGACGTGAACATGCTGGGTAGATAGCTGTTTATCAGTAAATATCTCCACTGAGATTAAGAAAAGCAGTAGCTTAATAAATTAAGTACTTCCTGGTTTGGTTACTCTACTGGTAACTCCCCAA
>NW_025956796.1:0-34455 GCF_023159225.1 Perognathus longimembris pacificus | reverse complement strand
ATCGCCACTGAGATTAAGAAAAGCAGTAGCTTAATAAATTAAGTACTTCCTGGTATGGTTACTGTACTGGTAACTCCCTAAAAGAATCTGGATTGTGGTGAGGGAAAAGAGAATAAAGCTCATTTAGGACCTGCACTTCTGAAGGGGGTAGGCAGCTGTATATCAGGGAGTAAACCTTCTGAGAATAAAAACAGCTGGAGCTTGGTAAGGTAATTACACAGGGGAAAGGAAAATGTACTGGGAACTCCTCAGAAGAATCTGATTTGTGGTGAGGGGAGAGAGATAAAAGCTCATTTAGGAACGACATGAACATGCTGCGTAGGTAGCTGTTTATCAGTAAATATCTCCACTGAGATTAAGAAAAGCAGTAGCTTAATAAATTAAGTACTTCCTGGTATGGTTACTGTACTGGTAACTCTCCAAAAGAATCTGGATTGTAGAGAGGGAACAGAGAAAATGCTCATTTAGGACCTGCACTTACGAAGGGGTTAGGCAGCTGTATATGAGGGAGTAAACCTTCTGAGAATAAAAACAGCTGGAGCTGGTTAAGCTAATTACACAGGGGAAAGGATAATGTACTGGGAACTCCTCAGAAGAATCTGATTTGTGGTGAGGGGAGAGAGATAAAAGCTCATTTAGGAACGACATGAACATGATGCGTAGGTAGCTGTTTATCAGTAAATATCTCCACTGTGATTAAGAAAAGCAGTAGCTTAATAAATTAAGTACTTCCTGGTATGGTTACTCTACTGGTAACACCCCAAAAGAATCTGGATTGTGGTGAGGGAACAGAGAAAAAAGCTGATTTAGGACCTGCACTTACGAAGGGGTTAGGCAGCTGTATATCAGGGAGTAAACATAAAAACAGCTGGAGCTTGTTAAGGTAATTACACAGGGGAAAGGATAATTTACTGGGAACTCCTCAGAAGAATCTGATTTGTGGTGAGGGGAGAGAGATAAAAGCTCATTTAGGAACGACATGAACATGCTGCGTAGGTAGCTGTTTATCAGTAAATATCTCCACTGAGATTAAGAAAAGCAGTAGCTTAATAAATTATTTACTTCCTGGTATGGTTACTGTACTGGTAACTCCCCAAAAGAATCTGGATTGTGGTGAGGGAACAGAGAAAAAAGGTCATTTAGGACCTGCACTTACGAAGGGGTTCGGCAGCTGTATATCAGGGAGTAAACCTTCTGAGAATAAAAACAGCCGGAGCTTGTTAAAGTAATTACACAGGGGAAAGGATAATGTACTGGGAACTCCTCGGAAGAATCTGATTTGTGGAGAGGGGAGAGAGATAAAAGCTCATTAAGAACGACATAAACATGCTGCGTAGGTAGCTGTTTATCAGTAAATATCTCCACTGAGATTAAGAAAAGCATTAGCTAAATAAATTAAGTACTTCCTGGTATGGTTACTGTACTGGTAACTCCCAAAAAGAATCTGGATTGTGGTGAGGGAACAGAGAAAAAAGCTCATTTAGAACCTGCACTTACGAAGGTGGTAGGCAGCTGTATATCAGGGAGTAAACCTTCTGAGAATAAAAACAGCTGGAGCTTGTTAAGGTAATCACACATGGGAAAGGGTAATGTACTGGGAACTCCTCAGAAGAATCTAATTTGTGGTGAGGGGAGAGAGATTAAAGCTCATTTAGGAATGACCTGAACATGCTGCGTAGGTAGCTGTTTATCAGTAAATATCTCCACTGAGATTAAGAAAAGCAGTAGCTTAATAAATTAAGTAGTTCCTGGTATGGTTACTGTACTGGTAACTCCCCAAAAGAATCTGGATTGTGGTGAGGGAACAGAGAAAAAAGCTCATTTAGGACCTGCACTTACGAAGGGGTAGCTACCTGTATATCAGGGAGTAAACCTTCTGAGAATAAAACAGCTGGAGATTGGTAAGGTAATTACACAGGGGAAAGGATAATGTACTGGGAACTCCTCAGAAGAATCTGATTTGTGGTGAGGGGAGAGAGATAAAAGCTCATTGAGGAACGACATGAACATGCTGCGTAGGTAGCTGTTTATCAGTAAATATATCCACTAAGATTAAGAAAAGCAGTAGCTTAATAAATTAAGTACTTCCTAGTATGGTTACTGTACTGGTAACTCCCCAAAAGAATCTGGATTGTGGTGAGGGAACAGAGAAAAAAGCTCATTTATGACCTGCACTTACGAAGGGTGAAGGCAGTTGTATATCAGGGAGTAAACCTTCTGAGAATAAAAACAGCTGGAGCTTGTTAAAGTAATTACACAGGGGAAAGGATAATGTACTGGGAATTCCTCAGAAGAATCTGATTTGTGGTGAGGGGAGAGAGATAAAAGCTCATTTAGGAACGACATGAACATGCTGCGTAGGTAGCTGTTTATCAGTAAATATCTCCACTGAGATTAAGTAAAGCAGTAGCTTAATAAATTAAGTACTTCCTGGTATGGTTATTGTACTGGTAACACCCCAAAAGAATCTGGATTGTGGTGAGGGAACAGAGAAAAAAGCTCATTTAGGACCTGCACTTACGAAGGGGGTAGGCAGCTGTATATCAGGGAGTAAACCTTCTGAGAATAAAAACAGCTGGAGCTTGTTAAGGTAATTACACAGGGGAAAGGATAATGTACTGGGAACTCCTCAGAAGAATCTGATTTGTGGTGAGAGGAGAGAGATAAAAGCTCATTTAGGAACGACATGAACATGCTGCGTAGGTAGCTGTTTTTCAGTAAATATCTCCACTGAGATTAAGAAAAGCATTAGCTTAATAAATTAAGTAGTTCCTGGTATGGTTACTGTACTGGTAACTCCCCAAAAGAATCTGGATTGTGGTGAGGGAACAGAGAAAAAAGCTCATTTAGGACCTGCACTTACGAAGGGGGTAGGCAGCTGTATATCAGGGAGTAAACCTTCTGAGAATAAAAACAGCTGGAGCTTGTTAAGGAAATTACACAGGGGAAAGGATAATGTACTGGGAACTCCTCAGAAGAATCTGATTTGTGGTGAGGGGAGAGAGATAAAAGCTCATTGAGGAACGACATGAACATGCTGCATAGGTAGCTGTTTATCAGTAAATATCTCCACTCAGATTAAGAAAACCAGTAGCTTAATAAATTAAGTACTTCCTGGTATGGTTACTGTACTGGTAACTCCGCAAAAGAATCTGGATTGTGGTGAGGGAACAGAGAAAAAAGCTCATATAGGACCTGCACTTACGAAGGGGGTAGGCAGCTGTATATCAGGGAGTAATCCTTCTGAGAATAAAAACAGCTGGAGATTGGTAAGGTAATTACACAGGGGAAAGTATAATGTACTGGGAACTCTTCAGAAGAATCTGATTTGTGGTGAGGGGAGAGAGATAAAAGCTCATTTAGGAACGACATGAACATGCTGCGTAGGTAGCTGTTTATCAGTAAATATCTCCACTAAGATTAAGAAAAGCAGTAGCTTAATAAATTAAGTACTTCCTGGTATGGTTACTGTACTGGTAACTCCCCAAAAGAATCTGGATTGTGGTGAGGGAACAGAGAAAAAAGCTCATTTAGGACCTGCACTTACGAAGGGGGTAGGCAGCTGTATATCAGGGAGTAATCCTTCTGAGAATAAAAACAGCTGGAGCTTGTTAAGGAAATTACACAGGGGAAAGGATAATGTACTGGGAACTCCTCAGAAGAATCTGATTTCTGGTGAGGGGAGAGAGATAAAAGCTCATTTAAGAACGACATGAACATGCTGCGTAGGTAGCAGTTTTTCAGTAAATATCTCCACTGTTATTAAGAAAAGCAGTAGCTTAATAAATTAAGTAGTTCCTGGTATGGTTACTGTACTGGTAACTCCCCAAAAGAATCTGGATTGTGGTGAGGGAACAGAGAAAAAAGCTCATTTAGGACCTGCACTTACGAAGGGGGTAGCTACCTGTATATCAGGGAGTAAACCTTCTGAGCATAAAAACAGCTGAAGATTGGTAAGGTAATTACACAGGGGAAAGGATAATGTACTGGGAACTCCTCAGAAGAATCTGATTTGTGGTGAGGGGAGAGAGATAAAAGCTCATTGAGGAACTACATGAACATGCTGCATAGGTAGCTGTTTATCAGTAAATATCTCCACTAAGATTAAGAAAACCAGTAGCTTAATAAATTAAGTACTTCCTGGTATGGTTACTGTACTGGTAACTCCGCAAAAGAATCTGGATTGTGGTGAGGGAACAGAGAAAAAAGCTCATATAGGACCTGCACTTACGAAGCGGGTAGGCAGCTGTTTATCAGGGAGTAAACCTTCTGAGAATAAAAACAGCTGGATCTTGTTAAGGTAATTACACAGGGGAAAGGATAATGTACTGGGAACTCCTCAGAAGAATCTGATTTGTGGTGAGGGGAGAGAGATAAAAGCTCATTTAGGAACGACATGAACATGCTGCGTAGATAGCTGTTTATCAGTAAATATCTCCACTGAGATTAAGAAAAGCAGTAGCTTAATAAATTAAGTACTTCCTGGTATGGTTACTGTACTGGTAACTCCCCAAAAGAATCTGGATTGTGGTGAGGGAACAGAGAAAAAAGCTCATTTAGGACCTGCACTTACGAAGGGGGAAGGCAGTTGTATATCAGGGAGTAAACCTTCTGAGAATAAAAACAGCAGGAGCTTGTTAAAGTAATTACACAGGGGAAAGGATAATGTACTGGGAACTCCTCAGAAGAATCTGATTTGTGGTGAGGGGAGAGAGATAAAAGCTCATTTAGGAACGACATGAACATTCTGCGTACGTAGCTGTTTATCAGTAAATATCTCCACTGAGTTAAGAAAAGCAGTAGCTTAATAAATTAAGTACTTCCTGGTATGGTTACTGTACTGGTAACTCCCCAAAAGAATCTGGATTGTGGTGAGGGAACAGAGAAAAAAGCTCATTTAGGACCTGCACTTACGAAGGTGGTAGGCAGCTGTATATCAGGGAGTAAACCTTCTGAGAATAAAAACAGCTGGAGGTTGTTAAGGTAATCAACATGGGAAAGGGTAATGTACTGGGAACTCCTCAGAAGAATCTAATTTGTGGTGAGGGGAGAGAGATTAAAGCTCATTTAGGAATGACCTGAACATGCTGCGTAGGTAGCTGTTTATCAGTAAATATCTCTACTGAGATTAAGAAAAGCAGTAGCTTAATAAATTTAGTACTTCCTGGTATGGTTACTCTACTGGTAACTCCCCAAAAGAATCTGGATTGTGGTGAGGCAACAGAGAAAAAAGCTCATTTGGGACCTGCACTTACGAAGGGGGTATTCAGCTGTATATCAGGGTGTAAACCTTCTGAGAATAAAAACAGCTGGAGCTTCTTAAGGTAATTACACAGGGGAAAGGATAATGTACTGGGAACTCTCAGAAGAATCTGATTTGTGGTGAGGGGAGAGAGATAAAAGCTCATTTAGGAACGACATGAACATGCTGCGTAGGTAGCTGTTTATCAGTAAATATCTCCACTGAGATTAAGAAAAGCAGTAGTTTAATAAATTAAGTACTTCCTGGTATGGTTACTGTACTGGTAACTCCCAAAAGAATCTGGATTGTGGTGAGGGAACAGAGAAAAAAGCTCATTTAGGACCTGCACTTACGAAGGGGTTAGGCAGCTGTATATCAGGGAGTAAACCTTCTGAGAATAAAAACAGCTGGAGCTTGTTAAGGTAATTACGCAGGGGAAAGGATAATGTACTGGGAACTCCTCAGAAGAATCTGATTTGTGGTGAGGGGAGAGAGATAAAAGCTCATTTAGGAACGATATGAACATGGTACGAACATAGCTGTTTATCAGTAAATATCTCCCCTGAGATTAAGAAAAGCAGTAACTTAATAAATTAAGTACTTCCTGGTATGGTTACTGTACTGGTAACTCCCCAAAAGAATCTGGATTGTGGTGAGGGAACAGAGAAAAAAGCTCATTTAGGACCTGCACTTGCGAAGGGGGTAGGCAGCTGTATATCAGGGAGTAAACCTTCTGAGAATAAAAACAGATGGAGCTTGTTAAGGTAATTACACAGGGGAAAGGATAATGTACTGGGAACTTCTCAGAAGAATCTGATTTGTGGTGAGGGGAGAGAGATAAAAGCTCATTTAGGAACGACATGAACATGCTGCGTAGATAGCTGTTTATCAGTAAATATCTCCACTGAGATTAAGAAAAGCAGTAGCTTAATAAATTAAGTACTTCCGGGTATGGATACTTTACTGGTAACTCCCCAAAAGAATCTGGATTGTGGTGAGGGAACAGAGAAAAAAGCTCATTTAGGACCTGCACTTACGAAGGGGGTAGGCAGCTGTATATCAGAGAGTAAACCTTCTGAGAATACAAACAGCTGGAGCTTGTTAAGGTAATTACACAGGGGAAAGGATAATGTACTGGGAAATCCTCAGGAGAATCTGATTTGTGGTGAGGGGAGAGAGATAAAAGCTCATTTAGGAACGACATGAACATGCTGCGTAGATAGCTGTTTATCAGTAAATATCTCCACTGAGATTAAGAAAAGCAGTAGCATAATAAATTAAGTACTTCCTGGTATGGTTACTGTACTGGTAACTCCCCAAAAGAATCTGGATTGTGGTGAGGGAACAGAGAAAAAAAGCTCATTTAGGAACTGCACTTACGAAGGGGGTAGGCAGCTGTATATCAGGGAGTAAACCTTCTGAGAATAAAAACAGCTGGAGCTTGTTAAGGTAATTACACAGGGGAAAGGATAATGTACTGGGAACTCCTCAGAAGAATCTGATTTGTGGTGAGGGGAGAGAGATAAAAGCTCATTTAGGAACGTCATGAACATGCTGCGTAAGTAGCTGTTTATCACTAAATATCTCCACTGAGATTAAGAAAAGCAGTAGCTTAATAAATTAAGTACTTCCTGGTATGGTTACTGTACTGGTACCTCCCCAAAAGAATCTGGATTGTGGTGAGGGAACAGAGAAAAAAGCTCATGTAGGACCTGCACTTACGAAAGGGTTAGGCAGCTGTATATCAGGGAGTAAACCTTATGAGATTAAAAACAGATGGAGCTTGTTAAGGTAATTACACAGGGGAAAGGATAATGTACTGGGAACTCCTCAGAATAATCTGAATTGTCGTGAGGGGAGAGAGATAAAAGCTCATTTAGGAACGACATGAACATGCTGCGTACGTAGCTGTTTATCAGTAAATATCTCCACTGAGATTAAGAAAAGCAGTAGCTTAATAAATTAAGTACTTCCTGGTATGGTTACTGTACTGGTAACTCCCCAAAAGAATCTGGATTGTGGTGAGGGAACAGAGAAAAAAGCTCATTTAGGACCTGCACTTACGAAGGGGGTAGGCAGCTGTATATCAGGGAGTAAACCGTCTGAGAATAAAAGCAGCTGGAGCTTGTTAAGGTAATTACACAGGGGAAAGGATAATGTACTGGTAACTCCTCAGAAGAATCTGATTTGTGTTGAGGGGAGAGAGATAAAAGCTCATTTAAAAACGACATGAACATGCCTTGTAGGTAGCTGTTTATCAGTAAATATCTCCACTGAGATTAAGAAAAGCAGTAGCTTAATAAATTAAGTACTTCCTGGTATGGTTACTGTACTGGTAACTCCCCAAAAGAATCTGGATTGTGGTGAGGGAACAGAGAAAAAAGCTCATTTAGGATCTGCACTTACGAAGGGGGTAGACAGTTGTATATCAGGGAGTAAACCTTCTGAGAATAAAAACAGCTGGAGCGTGTTAAGGTAATTACACAGGGGAAAGGATAATGTACTGGGAACTCCTCAGAAGAATTTGATTTGTGGTGAGGGGAGAGAGATAAAAGCTCATTTTGGAACGACATGAACATGCTGCGTAGGTAGCTGTTTATCAGTAAATATCTCCACTGAGATTAAGAAAAGCAGTAGCTTAATAAATTAAGTACTTCCTGGTATGGTTACTGTACTGGTAACTCCCCAAAACAATCTGGATTGTGGTGAGGGAACAGAGAAAAAAGCTCATTTAGGACCTTCACTTACGAAGAGGGTAGGCAGATGTATATCAGGGAGTAAACCTTCTGAGAATAAAAACAGCTGCAGCTTGTTAAGGTAATTACACAGGGGAAAGGATAATGTACTGGGAACTCCTCAGAAGAATCTGATTTGTGGTGAGGGAACAGAGATAAAAGCTCATTTAGGAACGACAAGACCATGCTGCGTAGGTAGCTGTTTATCAGTAAATATCTCCACTGAGATTAAGAAAAGCAGTAGCTTAATAAATTAAGTACTTCCTGGTATGGTTACTGTACTGGTAAATCCCCAAAAGAATCTGGATTGTGGTGAGGGAACAAAGAAAAAAGCTCATTTACGACCTGCACTTACGAGGGTGGTAGGCAGCTGTATATCAGGGAGTAAACCTTCTGAGAATAAAACAGGTGGAACTTGTTAAGGTAATTACACAGGGGAAAGGATAATGTACTGGGAACTCCTCAGAAGAATCTGATTTGTGGTGAGGGGAGAAAGATCAAAGCTCATTTAGGAACGACATGAACATGCTGCGTAGGTAGCTGTTTATCAGTAAATATCTCCACTGAGATTAAGAAAAGAAGTAGCTTAATAAATTAAGTACTTCCTGGTATGGATACTGTACTGGTAACTCCCCAAAAGAATCTGGATTGTGGTGAGGGAACAGAGAAAAAAGCTCATTTAGGACCTGCACTTACAAAGGGGGTAGGCAGCTGTATATCCGGGAGTAAACCTTCTGAGAATAAAAACAGCTGGAGCTTGTTAAGGTAATTACACAGGGGAAAGGATAATGTACTGGGAACTCCTCAGAAGAATCTGATTTGTGGTGAGGGGAGAGAGATAAAAGCTCATTTAGGAACGACATGAACACGCTGCGTAGGTAGCTGTTTATCAGTAAATATCTCCATTGAGATTAAGAAAAGCAGTAGCTTAATAAATTCAGTCCTTCCTGGTATGGTTACTGCACTGGTAACTCCCCAAAAGAATCTTTATTGTGGTGAGGGAACAGAGAAAAAAGCTCATTTAGGACCTGCACTTACGAAGGGGGAAGGCAGTTGTATATCAGGGAGTAAACCTTCTGAGAATAAAAACAGCTGGAGCTTGTTAAGGTAATTACAAAGGGGAAAGGATAATGTACTGGGAAATCCTCAGGAGAATCTGATTTGTGGTGAGGGGAGAGAGATAAAAGCTCATTTAGGAACGACATGAACATGCTGCGTAGGTAGCTGTTTATCAGTAAATATCTCCACTGAGATTAAGAAAAGCAGTAGCATAATAAATTAAGTACTTCCTGGTATGGTTACTGTACTGGTAACTCCCCAAAAGAATCTGGATTGTGGTGAGGGAACAGAGAAAAAAAGCTCATTTAGGAACTGCACTTACGAAGGGGGTAGGCAGCTGTATATCAGGGAGTAAACCTTCTGAGAATAAAAACAGGTGGAACTTGTTAAGGTAATTACACAGGGGAAAGGATAATGTACTGGGAACTCCTCAGAAGAATCTGATTTGTGGTGAGAGGAGAGAGATAAAAGCTCATTTAGGAACGACATGAACATGCTGCGTAGGTAGCTGTTTATCAGTAAATATCTCCACTGAGATTGAGTAAAGCAGTAGCTTAATAAATTAAGTACTTCCTTGTATGGTTATTGTACTGGTAACTCCCCAAAAGAATCTGGATTGTGGTGAGGGAACAGAGAAAAAAGCTCATTTAGGACCTGCACTTACGAAGGGGGTAGGCAGCTGTATATCAGGGAGTAAACCTTCTGAGAATAAAAACAGCTGGAGCTTGTTAAGGTAATTACAAAGGGGAAAGGATAATGTACTGGGAACTCCTCAGAAGAATCTGATTTGTGGTGAGAGGAGAGAGATAAAAGCTCATTTAGGAACGACATGAACATGCTGTGTAGGTAGCTGTTTTTCAGTAAATATCTCCACTGAGATTAAGAAAAGCAGTAGCTTAATAAATTAAGTACTTCCTGGTATGGTTACTGTACTGGTAACTCCCCAAAAGAATCTGGATTGTGGTGAGGGAACGGAGAAAAAAGCTCATTTAGGACCTGCACTTACGAAGGGGGTAGGCAGCTGTATATCAGGGAGTAAACCTTCTGAGAATAAAAACAGCTGAGCTTGTTAAGGAAATTACACAGGGGAAAGGATAATGTACTGGGAACTCCTCAGAAGAATCTGATTTGTGGTGAGGGGAGAGAGATAAAAGCTCATTGAGGAACGACATGAACATGCTGCATAGGTAGCTGTTTATCAGTAAATATCTCCACTAAGATTAAGAAAAGCAGTAGCTTAATAAATTAACTACTTCCTCGTATGGTTACTGTACTGGTAACTCCCCAAAAGAATCTGGATTGTGGTGAGGGAACAGAGAAAAAAGCTCATTTTTGACCTGCACTTACGAAGGGGGAAGGCAGTTGTATATCAGGGAGTAAACCTTCTGAGAATAAAAACAGCTGGAGCTTGTTAAAGTAATTACACAGGGGAAAGGATAATGTACTGGGAACTCCTCAGAAGAATCTGATTTGTGGTGAGGGGAGAGAGATAAAAGCTCATTTAGGAACGACATGAACATGCTGCGTAGGTAGCTGTTTATCAGTAAATATCTCCACTGAGATTAAGAAAAGCATTAGCTTAATAAATTAAGTACTTCCTGGTATGGTTACTGTACTGGTAACTCCCCAAAAGAATCTGGATTGTGGTGAGGGAACAGAGAAAAAAGCTCATTTAGGACCTGCACTTACGAAGGTGGTATCCAGCTGTATATCAGGGAGTAAACCTTCTGAGAATAAAAACAGCTGGAGGTTGTTAAGGTAATCAACATGGGAAAGGGTAATGTACTGGGAACTCCTCAGAAGAATCTAATTTGTGGTGAGGGGAGAGAGATTAAAGCTCATTTAGGAATGACCTGAACATGCTGCGTAGGTAGCTGTTTATCAGTAAATATCTCTACTGAGATTAAGAAAAGCAGTAGCTTAATAAATTAAGTACTTCCTGGTATGGTTACTCTACTGGTAACTCCCCAAAAGAATCTGGATTGTGGTGAGGCAACAGAGAAAAAAGCTCATTTGGGACCTGCACTTACGAAGGGGGTATTCAGCTGTATATCAGGGTGTAAACCTTCTGAGAATAAAAACAGCTGGAGCTTCTTAAGGTAATTACACAGGGGAAAGGATAATGTACTGGGAACTCCTCAGAAGAATCTGATTTGTGGTGAGGGGAGAGAGATAAAAGCTCATTTAGGAACGACATGAACATGCTGCGTATGTAGCTGTTTATCAGTAAATATCTCCACTGAGATTAAGAAAAGCAGTAGTTTAATAAATTAAGTACTTCCTGGTATGGTTACTGTACTGGTAACTCACCAAAGGAATCTCGATTGTGGTGAGGGAACAGAGAAAAAAGCTCATTTAGGACCTGCACTTACGAAGGGGTTAGGCAGCTGTATATCAGGGAGTAAACCTTCTGAGAATAAAAAAAGCTGGAGCTTGTTAAGGTAATCACACAGGGGAAAGGATAATGTACTGGGAACTCCTCAGAAGAATCTAATTTGTGGTGAGGGGAGAGAGATTAAAGCTCATTTAGGAATGACATGAACATGCTGCGTAGGTAGCTGTTTATCAGTAAATATCTCTACTGAGGTTAAGAAAAGCAGTAGCTTAATAAATTAAGTACTTCCTGGTATGGTTACTGTACTGGTAACTCCCCAAAAGAATCTGGATTGTGGTGAGGCAACAGAGAAAAAAGCTCATTTAGATTTGCACTCCCGAAGGGGGTAGGCAGCTGTATATCAGGGAGTAAACCTTGTGAGAATAAAAACAGCTGGAGCATGTTAAGGTAATTACACAGGGGAAAGGATAATGTACTGGGAACTCCTCAGAAGAATCTGATTTGTGGTGAGGGGAGAGTGATAAAAGCTCATTTAGGAATGACATGAACATGCTGCGTAGGTAGCTGTTTATCAGAAAATATTTCCACTGAGATTATGAAAAGAAGTAGCTTAATAACTTAAGTACTTCCTGGTATGGTTACTGTACTGGTAACTCCCCAAAAGAATCTGGATTGTGGTGAGGGAACAGAGAAATAAGCTCATTTAGGACCTGCACTTACAAATGGGGTAGGCAGCTGTATATCAGGGAGTAAACATTCTGAGAATAAAAACAGCTGGAGCTTGTTAAGGTAATTACACAGGGGAAAGGATAATGTACTGGGAACTCCTCAGAAGAATCTGATTTGTGGTGAGGGGAGAGAGATAAAAGCTCATTTAGGATCGACATGAACATGCTGCGTAGATAGCTGTTTATCAGTAAATATCTCCACTGAGATTAAGAAAAGCAGTAGCTTAATAAATTAAGTACTTCCTGGTATGGTTACTGTACTGGTAGCTCACCAAAGGAATCTCGATTGTGGTGAGGGAACAGAGAAAAAAGCTCATTTAGGACCTGCACTTACGAAGGGGGTAGGCAGCAGTATATCAGGGAGTAAACCTTCTGAGAATAAAAACAGCTGGAGCTTGTTAAGGTAATTGCAGAGGGGAAAGGATAATGTACTGGGAACTCCTCAGAAGAATCTGATTTGTGGTGAGGGGAGAGAGATAAAAGCTCATTTAGGAACGACATGAACATGCTGCGTAGGTAGCTGTTTATCAGTAAATACCTCCACTGAGAATAAGAAAAGCAGTAGCTTAATAAATTCAGTACTTCCTGGTATGGTTACTGTACTGGAACTCCGCAAAGAATCTGGATTGTGGTGAGGGAACAGAGAAAAAGCTCTTTTAAGACCTGCACTTCCGAAGGGGTTAGGCAGCTGTATATCAGGGAGTAAACCTTCTGAGAATAAAAAAAGCTGGAGCTTGTTAAGGTAATTACACAGGGGAAAGGATAATGTACTGGGAACTCCTCAGAAGAATCTGATTTGTGGTGAGGGGAGAGAGATAAAAGCTCATTTAGGAACGACATGTACATGCTGCGTACGTAGCTGTTTATCAGTAAATTTCTCCAGTGAGATTAAGAAAAGCAGTAGCTTAATAAATTAAGTACTTCCTGGTATGGTTACTGTACTGGTAACTCCCCAACAGAATCTGGATTGTGGTGAGGGAACAGAGAAAAAAGCTCATTAAGGCCTGCGCTTACGAAGGGGGTAGGCAGCTGTATATCAGGGAGTAAACCTTCTGAGAATAAAAACAGCTGGAGCTTGTTAAGGAAATTACACAGGGGAAAGGTTAATGTACTGGGAACTCCTCAGAAGAATCTGATTTGTGGTGAGGGGAGAGAGATAAAAGCTCATTGAGGAACGACATGAACATGCTGCATAGGTAGCTGTTTATCAGTAAATATCTCCACTAAGATTAAGAATAGCAGTAGCTTAATAAATTAACTACTTCTTGGTATGGTTACTGTACTGGTAACTCCACAAAAGAATCTGGATTGTGGTGAGGGAACAGAGAAAAAAGCTCATTTAGGACCTGCACTTACGAAGGGGGAAGGCAGTTGTATATCAGGGAGTAAACCTTCTGAGAATAAAAACAGCTGGAGCTTGTTAAAGTAATTACACAGGGGAAAGGATAATGTACTGGGAACTCCTCAGAAGAATCTGTTTTGTAGTGAGGGGAGAGAGATAAAAGCTCATTTAGGAACGACATGAACATGCTGCGTAGGTAGCTGTTTATCAGTAAATATCTCCACTGAGATTAAGAAAAGCAGTAGCTTAATAAATTAAGTACTTCCTGGTATGGTTACTGTACTGGTAACTCCCCAAAAGAATCGGGATTGTGGTGAGGGAACAGAGAAAAAAGCTCATTTAGGACCTGCACTTACGAAGGGGCTAGGCAGCTGTATATCACGGAGTAAACCTTCTGAGAATAAAAACAGCTGGAGCTTGTTAAGGTAATTACACAGGGGAAAGGATAATGTACTGGGAACTCCTCAGAAGAATCTGATTTGTGGTGAGTGGAGAGAGCATCAAGCTCATTTAGGAACGACATGAACATGGTGCGTAGGTAGCTGTTTATCATGAAATATCTCCACTGAGATTAAGAAAAGCATTAGCTTAATAAATTAAGTACTTCCTGGTATGGTTACTGTATTGGTAACTCCCCAACAGAATCTGGATTGTGGTGAGGGAACAGAGAAAAAAGCTCACTTAGGACCTGGACTTACAAAGGGGGTAGGCAGCTGTATATCAGGGAGTAAACCTTCTGAAAATAAAAACAGCTGGAGCATGATAAGGTAATTACACAGGGGAAAGGATAATGTACTGGGAACTCCTCAGAAGAATCTGATTTGTGGTGATGGGAGAGAGATAAAAGCTCATTTAGGAACGACATGAACATGCTGCGTACCTAGCTGTTTATCAGTAAATATCTCCACTGAGATTAAGAAAAGCAGTAGCTTAATAAATTAATTACTTCCTGGTATGGTTACTGTACTGGTAACTCCCCAAAAGAATCTGGATTGTGGTGAGGGAACAGAGAAAAAAGCTCATTTAGGCCTGCGCTTACGAAGGGGGTAGGCAGCTGTATATCAGGGAGTAAACCTTCTGAGAATAAAAACAGCTGGAGGTTGTTAAGGAAATTACACAGGGGAAAGGTTAATGTACTGGGAACTCCTCAGAAGAATCTGATTTGTGGTGAGGGGAGAGAGATAAAAGCTCATTGAGGAACGACATGAACATGCTGCATAGGTAGCTGTTTATCAGTAAATATCTCCACTAAGATTAAGAAAAGCAGTAGCTTAATAAATTAACTACTTCCTGGTATGGTTACTGTACTGGTAACTCCACAAAAGAATCTGGATTGTGATGAGGGAACAGAGAAAAAAGCTCATTTAAGACCTGCACTTACGAAGGGGGTAGGCAGCAGTATATCAGGGAGTAAACCTTCTGAGAATAAAAACAGCTGGAGCTTGTTAAGGTAATTGCAGAGGGGAAAGGATAATGTACTGGGAACTCCTCAGAAGAATCTGATTTGTGGCGAGGGGAGAGAGATAAAAGCTCATTTAGGAACGACATGAACATGCTGCGTAGGTAGCTGTTTATCAGTAAATATCTCCACTGAGATTAAGAAAGGCAGTAGCTTAATAAATTAAGTACTTTCTGGTATGGTTACTGTACTGGTAACTCCCCAAAAGAATCGGGATTGTGGTGAGGGAACAGAGAAAAAAGCTCATTTAGGACCTGCACTTACGAAGGGGGTAGGCAGCAGTATATCAGGGAGTAAACCTTCTGAAAATAAAAACAGCTGGAGCTTGTTATGGTAATTACACAGGGGAAAGGATAATGTACTGGGAACTCCTGTGAAGAATCTGATTTGTGGTGAGGGGAGAGAGATAAAAGCTCATTTAGGAACGACATGAATATGATGCGTAGGTAGCTGTTTATCGGTAAATATCTCCACTGAGATTAAGAAAAGCAGTAGCTTAATAATTTAAGTACTTCCTGGTATGGTTACTGTACTGGTAACTCCCCAAAAGAATCTGGATTGTGGTGAGGGAACAGAGAAAAAAGCTCATTTAGGACCTGCACTTTCGAAGGGGGTAGGCAGCTCTATATCAGGGAGTAAACTTTCTGAGAATAAAAACAGCTGGTGCTTGTTAAGGTAATTACACAGGGGAAAGGATAATGTACCGGGAACTCCTCAGAAGAATCTGTTTTGTGGTGAGGGGAGAGAGATAAAACCTCATTTAGGAACGACATGAACATGCTGCGTAGGTAGCTGTTTATCAGTAAATATCTCCACTGAGATTAAGAAAAGCAGTAGCTTAATAAATTAAGTACTTCCTGGTATGGTTACTGTACTGGTAACTCCCCAAAAGAATCGGGATTGTGGTGAGGGAACAGAGAAAAAAGCTCATTTAGGACCTGCACTTACGAAGGGGCTAGGCAGCTGTATATCAGGGAGTAAACCTTCTGAGAATAAAAACAGCTGGAGCTTCTTAAGGTAATTACACAGGGGAAAGGATAATGTACTGGGAACTCCTCAGAAGAATCTGATTTGTGGTGAGTGGAGAGAGCATCAAGCTCATTTAGGAACGACATGAACATGGTGCGTAGGTAGCTGTTTATCATGAAATATCTCCACTGAGATTAAGAAAAGCAGTAGCTTAATAAATTAAGTACTTCCTGGTATGGTTACTGTACTGGTAACTCCCCAACAGAATCTGGATTGTGGTGAGGGAACAGAGAAAAAAGCTCACTTAGGACCTGGACTTACAAAGGGGGTAGGCAGCTGTATATCAGGGAGTAAACCTTCTGAAAATAAAAACAGCTGGAGCATGATAAGGTAATTACACAGGGGAAAGGATAATGTACTGGGAACTCCTCAGAAGAATCTGATTTGTGGTGATGGGAGAGAGATAAAAGCTCATTTAGGAACGACATGAACATACTGCGTACCTAGCTGTTTATCAGTAAATATCTCCACTGAGATTAAGAAAAGCAGTAGCTTAATAAATTAAGTACTTCCTGGTATGGTTACTGTACTGGTAACTCCCCAAAAGAATCTGGATTGTGGTGAGGGAACAGAGAAAAAAGCTCATTTAGGCCTGCGCTTACGAAGGGGGTAGGCAGCTGTATATCAGGGAGTAAACCTTCTGAGAATAAAAACAGCTGGAGCTTGTTAAGGAAATTACACAGGGGAAAGGTTAATGTACTGGGAACTCCTCAGAAGAATCTGATTTGTGGTGAGGGGAGAGAGATAAAAGCTCATTGAGGAACGACATGAACATGCTGCATAGGTAGCTGTTTATCAGTAAATATCTCCACTAAGATTAAGAAAAGCAGTAGCTTAATAAATTAACTACTTCCTGGTATGGTTACTGTACTGGTAACTCCACAAAAGAATCTGGATTGTGATGAGGGAACAGAGAAAAAAGCTCATTTAAGACCTGCACTTACGAAGGGGGTTAGGCAGCTGTATATCAGGGAGTAAACCTTCTGAGAATAAAAACAGCTGGAGCTTGTTAAGGTAATTACACAGGGGAAAGGATAATGTACTGGGAACTCCTCAGAAGAATCTGATTTGTGGTGAGGGGAGAGAGATAAAAGCTCATTTAGGAACGACATGAACATGCTGCGTAGGTAGCTGTTTATCAGTAAATATCTCCACTGAGATTAAGAAAAGCAGTAGCTTAATAAATTAAGTACTTCCTGGTATGGTTACTGTACTGGTAACTCCCCAAACAGAATCTGGATTGTGGTGAGGGAACAGAGAAAAAAGCTCATTTAGGACCTGCGCTTACGAAGGGGGTAGGCAGCTGTATATCAGGGAGTAAACCTTCTGAGAATAAAAACAGCTGGAGCTTGTTAAGGTAATTACACAGGGGAAAGGATAATGTACTGGGAACTCCTCAGAAGAATCTGATTTGTGGTGAGGGGAGAGAGATAAAAGCTCATTTAGGAACGACATGAACATGCTGCGTAGGTAGCTGTTTATCGGTAAATATCTCCACTGAGATTAAGAAAAGCAGTAGCTTAATAAATTAAGTACTTCCTGGTATGGTTACTGTACTGGTAACTCCCCAAAAGAATCTGGATTGTGGTGAGGGAACAGAGAAAAAAGCTCATTTAGGACCTGCACTTACGAAGGGGGTAGGCAGTTGTATATCAGGGAGTAAACCTTCTGAGAATAAAAACAGCTGGAGCTTGTTAAGGTAATTACACAGGGGAAAGGATAATGTACTGGGAACTCCTCAGAAGAATCTGTTTTGTGGTGAGGGGAGAGAGATAAAAGCTCATTTAGGAACGACATGAACATGCTGCGTAGGTAGCTGTTTATCAGTAAATATCTCCACTGAGATTAAGAAAAGCAGTAGCTTAATAAATTAAGTACTTCCTGGTATGGTTACTGTACTGGTAACTCCCCAAAAGAATCGGGATTGTGGTGAGGGAACAGAGAAAAAAGCTCATTTAGGACCTGCACTTACGAAGGGGCTAGGCAGCTGTATATCAGGGAGTAAACCTTCTGAGAATAAAAACAGCTGGAGCTTGTTAAGGTAATTACACAGGGGAAAGGATAATGTACTGGGAACTCCTCAGAAGAATCTGATTTGTGGTGAGTGGAGAGAGCATCAAGCTCATTTAGGAACGACATGAACATGGTGCGTAGGTAGCTGTTTATCATGAAATATCTCCACTGAGATTAAGAAAAGCAGTAGCTTAATAAATTAAGTACTTCCTGGTATGGTTACTGTATTGGTAACTCCCCAACAGAATCTGGATTGTGGTGAGGGAACAGAGAAAAAAGCTCACTTAGGACCTGGACTTACAAAGGGGGTAGGCAGCTGTATATCAGGGAGTAAACCTTCTGAAAATAAAAACAGCTGGAGCATGATAAGGTAATTACACAGGGGAAAGGATAATGTACTGGGAACTCCTCAGAAGAATCTGATTTGTGGTGATGGGAGAGAGATAAAAGCTCATTTAGGAACGACATGAACATGCTGCGTACCTAGCTGTTTATCAGTAAATATCTCCACTGAGATTAAGAAAAGCAGTAGCTTAATAAATTAAGTACTTCCTGGTATGGTTACTGTACTGGTAACTCCCCAAAAGAATCTGGATTGTGGTGAGGGAACAGAGAAAAAAGCTCATTTAGGCCTGCGCTTACGAAGGGGGTAGGCAGCTGTATATCAGGGAGTAAACCTTCTGAGAATAAAAACAGCTGGAGCTTGTTAAGGAAATTACACAGGGGAAAGGTTAATGTACTGGGAACTCCTCAGAAGAATCTGATTTGTGGTGAGGGGAGAGAGATAAAAGCTCATTGAGGAACGACATGAACATGCTGCATAGGTAGCTGTTTATCAGTAAATATCTCCACTAAGATTAAGAAAAGCAGTAGCTTAATAAATTAACTACTTCCTGGTATGGTTACTGTACTGGTAACTCCCAAAAGAATCTGGATTGTGATGAGGGAACAGAGAAAAAAGCTCATTTAAGACCTGCACTTACGAAGGGGTTAGGCAGCTGTATATCAGGGAGTAAACCTTCTGAGAATAAAAACAGCTGGAGCTTGTTAAGGTAATTACACAGGGGAAAGGATAATGTACTGGGAACTCCTCAGAAGAATCTGATTTGTGGTGAGGGGAGAGAGATAAAAGCTCATTTAGGAACGACATGAACATGCTGCGTAGGTAGCTGTTTATCAGTAAATATCTCCACTGAGATTAAGAAAAGCAGTAGCTTAATAAATTAAGTACTTCCTGGTATGGTTACTGTACTGGTAACTCCCCAAAAGAATCTGGATTGTGGTGAGGGAACAGAGAAAAAAGCTCATTTAGGACCTGCACTTACGAAGGGGGTAGGCAGCTGTATATCAGGGAGTAAACCTTCTGAAAATAAAAACAGCTGGAGCTTGTTAAGGTAATTACACAGGGGAAAGGATAATGTACTGGGAACTCCTCAGAAGAATCTGATTTGTGGTGAGGGGAGAGAGATAAAAGCTCATTTAGGAACGACATGAACATGCTGCGTAGGTAGCTGTTTATCAGTAAATATCTCCACTGAGATTAAGAAAAGCAGTAGCTTAATAAATTAAGTACTTCCTGGTATGGTTACTGTACTGGTAACTCCCCAAAAGAATCTGGATTGTGGTGAGGGAACAGAGAAAAAAGCTCATTTAGGACCTGCACTTACGAAGGGGGTAGGCAGCTCTGTATATCAGGGAGTAAACTTCTGAGAATAAAAACAGCTGGAGCTTGTTAAAGTAATTACACAGGGGAAAGGATAATGTACTGGGAACTCCTCAGAAGAATCTGTTTTGTGGTGAGGGGAGAGAGATAAAAGCTCATTTAGGAACGACATGAACATGCTGCGTAGGTAGCTGTTTATCAGTAAATATCTCCACTGAGATTAAGAAAAGCAGTAGCTTAATAAATTAAGTACTTCCTGGTATGGTTACTGTACTGGTAACTCCCCAAAAGAATCGGGATTGTGGTGAGGGAACAGAGAAAAAAGCTCATTTAGGACCTGCACTTACGAAGGGGCTAGGCAGCTGTATATCAGGGAGTAAACCTTCTGAGAATAAAAACAGCTGGAGCTTGTTAAGGTAATTACACAGGGGAAAGGATAATGTACTGGGAACTCCTCAGAAGAATCTGATTTGTGGTGAGTGGAGAGAGCATCAAGCTCATTTAGGAACGACATGAACATGGTGCGTAGGTAGCTGTTTATCATGAAATATCTCCACTGAGATTAAGAAAAGCAGTAGCTTAATAAATTAAGTACTTCCTGGTATGGTTACTGTACTGGTAACTCCCCAACAGAATCTGGATTGTGGTGAGGGAACAGAGAAAAAAGCTCACTTAGGACCTGGACTTACAAAGGGGGTAGGCAGCTGTATATCAGGGAGTAAACCTTCTGAAAATAAAAACAGCTGGAGAATGATAAGGTAATTACACAGGGGAAAGGATAATGTACTGGGAACTCCTCAGAAGAATCTGATTTGTGGTGATGGGAGAGAGATAAAAGCTCATTTAGGAACGACATGAACATGCTGCGTACCTAGCTGTTTATCAGTAAATATCTCCACTGAGATTAAGAAAAGCAGTAGCTTAATAAATTAAGTACTTCCTGGTATGGTTACTGTACTGGTAACTCCCCAAAAGAATCTGGATTGTGGTGAGGGAACAGAGAAAAAAGCTCATTTAGGCCTGCGCTTACGAAGGGGGTAGGCAGCTGTATATCAGGGAGTAAACCTTCTGAGAATAAAAACAGCTGGAGCTTGTTAAGGAAATTACACAGGGGAAAGGTTAATGTACTGGGAACTCCTCAGAAGAATCTGATTTGTGGTGAGGGAGAGAGATAAAAGCTCATTTAGGAACGACATGAACATGCTGCGTAGGTAGCTGTTTATCAGTAAATATCTCCACTGAGATTAAGAAAAGCAGTAGCTTAATAAATTAAGTACTTCCTGGTATGGTTACTGTACTGGTAACTCCCAAAAGAATCTGGATTGTGGTGAGGGAACAGAGAAAAAAGCGCATTTAGGACCTGCACTTACGAAGGGGGTAGGCAGCTGTATATCAGGGAGTAAACCTTCTGAGAATAAAAACAGCTGGAGCTTGTTAAGGTAATTACACAGGGGAAAGGATAATGTACTGGGAACTCCTCAGAAGAATCTGATTTGTGGTGAGGGGAGAGAGATAAAAGCTCATTTAGGAACGACATGAACATGCTGCGTAGGTAGCTGTTTATCAGTAAATATCTCCACTGAGATTAAGAAAAGCAGTAGCTTAATAAATTAAGTACTTCCTGGTATGGTTACTGTACTGGTAACTCCCCAAAAGAATCTGGATTGTGGTGAGGGAACAGAGAAAAAAGCTCATTTAGGACCTGCACTTACGAAGGGGGTAGGCAGCAGTATATCAGGGAGTAAACCTTCTGAGAATAAAAACAGCTGGAGCTTGTTAAGGTAATTACACAGGGGAAAGGATAATGTACTGGGAACTCCTCAGAAGAATCTGATTTGTGGTGAGGGGAGAGAGATAAAAGCTCATTTAGGAACGACATGAACATGCTGCGTAGGTAGCTGTTTATCAGTAAATATCTCCACTGAGATTAAGAAAAGCAGTAGCTTAATAAATTAAGTACTTCCTGGTATGGTTACTGTACTGGTAACTCCCCAAAAGAATCTGGATTGTGGTGAGGGAACAGAGAAAAAAGCTCATTTAGGACCTGCACTTACGAAGGGGGTAGGCAGCTGTATATCAGGGAGTAAACATTCTGAGAATAAAAACAGCTGGAATTTGTTAAGGTAATTACACAGGGGAAAGGATAATGTACTGGGAACTCCTCAGAAGAATCTGATTTGTGGTGAGGGGAGAGAGATAAAAGCTCATTTAGGAACGCATGAACATGCTGCGTAGGTAGCTGGTTATCAGTAAATATCTCCACTGAGATTAAGAAAACAGTAGCTTAATAAATTAAGTACTTCCTGGTATGGTTACTGTACTGGTAACTCTCCAAAAAATCTGGATTGTGGTGAGGGAACAGAGAAAAAAGCTCATTTAGGACCTGCACTTACGAAGGGGGTAGGCAGCTGTATATCAGGGAGTAAACCTTCTGAGAATAAACACAGCTGGAGCTTGTTAAGGTAATTACACAGGGGAAAGGATAATGTACTGGGAACTCCTCAGAAGAATCTGATTTGTGGTGAGGGGAGAGAGATAAAAGCTCATTTAGGAACGACATGAACATGCTGCGTAGGTAGCTGTTTATCAGTAAATATCTCCACTGAGATTAAGGAAAGCAGTAGCTTAATAAATTAAGTACTTCCTGGTATGGATACTATACTGGTAACTCCCCAAAAGAATCTGGATTGTGGTGAGGGAACAGAGAAAAAAGCTCATTTAGGACCTCCACTTACCAAGGGTTAGGCAGCTGTATATCAGGGAGTAAACCTTCTGAGAATAAAAACAGCTGGAGCTTGTTAAGGTAATTTCACAGGGGAAAGGATAATGTACTGGGAACTCCTGAGAAGAATATGATTTGTGGTGAGGGGTGAGAGATAAAAGCTCATTGAAGAACGACATGAACATGCTCCGTAGGTATCTGTTTATCAGTAAATATCGCCACTGAGATTAAGAAAAGCAGTAGCTTAATAAATTAAGTACTTCCTGGTATGGTTACTGTACTGGTAACTCCCCAAAAGAATCTGGATTGTGGTGAGGGAACAGAGAATAAAGCTCATTTAGGACCTGCACTTACGAAGGGGGTAGGCAGCGGTATATCACGGAGTAAACCTTCTGAGAATAAAAACAGCTGGAGCTTGTTAAGGTAATTACACAAGGGAAAGGATAATGTACTGGGAACTCCTCAGAAGAATCTGATTTGTGGTGAGGGGAGAGAGATAAAAGCTCATTTAAGAACGACATGAACATGTGCGTAGGTAGCTGTTTATCAGTAAATATCTCCACTGAGATTAAGAAAAGCAGTAGCTTAATAAATTAAGTACTTCCTGGTATGGATACTGTACTGGTAACTCCCCAAAAGAATCTGGATTGTGGTGAGGGAACAGAGGAAATAGCTCATTTAGGACCTGCACTTAGGAAGGGGGTAGGCAGCTGTATATCAGGGAGTAAACCTTCTGAGAATAAAAAGAGCTGGAGCTTGTTGAGATAATTACACAGGAGAAAAGATAATGTACTTGGAACTCCTGAGAAGAATCTGATTTGTGGTGAGGGGTAGAGAGATAAAAGCTCATTTAGGAACGACGTGAACATGCTGCGTAGGTAGCTGTTTATCAGTAAATATCTCCACTGAGATTAAGAAAAGCAGTAGCTTAATAAATTAAGTACTTCCTGGTATGGTTACTCTACTGGTAACACCCCAAAAGAATCTGGATTGTGGTGAGGGAACAGAGAAAAAAGCTGATTTAGGACCTGCACTTACGAAGGGGTTAGGCAGCTGTATATCAGGGAGTAAACATAAAAACAGCTGGAGCTTGTTAAGGTAATTACACAGGGGAAAGGATAATTTACTGGGAACTCCTCAGAAGAATCTGATTTGTGGTGAGGGGAGAGAGATAAAAGCTCATTTAGGAACGACATGAACATGCTGCGTAGGTAGCTGTTTATCAGTAAATATCTCCACTGAGATTAAGAAAAGCAGTAGCTTAATAAATTATTTACTTCCTGGTATGGTTACTGTACTGGTAACTCCCCAAAAGAATCTGGATTGTGGTGAGGGAACAGAGATAAAAGGTCATTTAGGACCTGCACTTACGAAGGGGTTCGGCAGCTGTATATCAGGGAGTAAACCTTCTGAGAATAAAAACAGCCTGGAGCTTGTTAAAGTAATTACACAGGGGAAAGGATAATGTACTGGGAACTCCTCGGAAGAATCTGATTTGTGGAGAGGGAGAGAGATAAAAGCTCATTAAGAACGACATAAACATGCTGCGTAGGTAGCTGTTTATCAGTAAATATCTCCACTGAGATTAAGAAAAGCATTAGCTTAATAAATTAAGTACTTCCTGGTATGGTTACTGTACTGGTAACTCCCCAAAAGAATCTGGATTGTGGTGAGGGAACAGAGAAAAAAGCTCATTTAGGACCTGCACTTACGAAGGTGGTAGGCAGCTGTATATCAGGGAGTAAACCTTCTGAGAATAAAAACAGCTGGAGCTTGTTAAGGTAATCACACATGGGAAAGGGTAATGTACTGGGAACTCCTCAGAAGAATCTAATTTGTGGTGAGGGGAGAGAGATTAAAGCTCATTTAGGAATGACCTGAACATGCTGCGTAGGTAGCTGTTTATCAGTAAATATCTCCACTGAGATTAAGAAAAGCAGTAGCTTAATAAATTAAGTAGTTCCTGGTATGGTTACTGTACTGGTAACTCCCCAAAAGAATCTGGATTGTGGTGAGGGAACAGAGAAAAAAGCTCATTTAGGACCTGCACTTACGAAGGGGTAGCTACCTGTATATCAGGGAGTAAACCTTCTGAGAATAAAAACAGCTGAAGATTGGTAAGGTAATTACACAGGGGAAAGGATAATGTACTGGGAACTCCTCAGAAGAATCTGATTTGAGGTGTGGGGAGAGAGATAAAAGCTCATTTAGGAAGGACATGAACATGCTGCCTAGGTAGCTGTTTATCAGTAAATACCTCCACTGAGATTAAGAAAAGCAGTAGCTTAATAAATTAGGTACTTCCTGGTATGGTTACGGTACTGGTAACTCCCCAAAAGAATCTGGATTGTGGTGAGGGAACAGAGAAAAAGCTCATTGAGGACCTGCACTTACGAAGGGGGTAGGCAAATGTATATCAGGGAGTAATCCTTCTGAGAATAAAAACAGCTGGAGATTGGTAAGGTAATTACACAGGGGAAAGGATAATGTACTGGGAACTCCTTAGAAGAATCTGATTTGTGGTGAGGGGAGAGAGATAAAAGCTCATTTAGGAACGACATGAACATGCTGCGTAGGTAGCTGTTTATCAGTAAATAGCTCCACTGAGATTAAGAAAAGCAGTAGCTTAATAAATTAAGTACTTCCTGGTATGGTTACTGTACTGGTAACTCCGCAAAAGAATCTGGATTGTGGTGAGGGAACAGAGAAAAAAGCTCATTTAGGACCTGCACTTACGAAGGGGGTAGGCAACTGTATATCAGGGAGTAAACCATCTGAGAATAAAAACAGCTGGACCTTGTTAAGGAAATTACACAGGGGAAAGGATAATGTACTGGGAACTCCTCAGAATAATCTTATTTGTGGTGAGGGGAGAGAGATAAAAGCTCATTTAGGAACGACATGAACATGCTGCATAGGTAGCTGTTTATCAGTAAATATCTCCACTGAGATTAAGAAAAGCAGTAGCTTAATAAATTAAGTACTTCCTGGTATGGTTACTGTACTGGTAACTCCGCAAAAGAATCTGGATTGTGGTGAGGGAACAGAGAAAAAAGCTCATTTAGGACCTGCACTTACGAAGGGGGTAGGCAGCTGTATATCAGGGAGTAAACCTTCTGAGAATAAAAACAGCTGGAGCTTGTTAAGGTAATTACACAGGGGAAAGGATAATGTACTGGGAACTCCTCAGAAGAATCTGATTTGTGGTGAGAGGAGAGAGATAAAAGCTCATTTAGGAACGACATGAACATGCTGCGTAGGTAGCTGTTTTTCAGTAAATATCTCCACTGAGATTAAGAAAAGCAGTAGCTTAATAAATTAAGTAGTTCCTGGTATGGTTACTGTACTGGTAACTCCCCAAAAGAATCTGGATTGTGGTGAGGGAACAGAGAAAAAAGCTCATTTAGGACCTGCACTTACGAAGGGGGTAGGCAGCTGTATATCAGGGAGTAAACCTTCTGAGAATAAAAACAGCTGGACCTTGTTAAGGAAATTACACAGGGGAAAGGATAATGTACTGGGAACTCCTCAGAAGAATCTGATTTGTGGTGAGGGGAGAGAGATAAAAGCTCATTGAGGAACTACATGAACATGCTGCATAGGTAGCTGTTTATCAGTAAATATCTCCACTAAGATTAAGAAAACCAGTAGCTTAATAAATTACTTCCTGGTATGGTTACTGTACTGGTAACTCCGCAAAAGAATCTGGATTGTGGTGAGGGAACAGAGAAAAAAGCTCATATAGGACCTGCACTTACGAAGCGGGTAGGCAGCTGTTTATTAGGGAGTAAACCTTCTGAGAATAAAAACAGCTGGAGCTTGTTAAGGTAATTACACAGGGGAAAGGATAATGTACTGGGAACTCCTCAGAAGAATCTGATTTGTGGTGAGGGGAGAGAGATAAAAGCTCATTTAGGAACGACATGAACATGCTGCGTAGGTAGCTGTTTATCAGTAAATATCTCCACTGAGATTAAGAAAAGCAGTAGCTTAATAAATTAAGTACTTCCTGGTATGGTTACTGTACTGGTAACTCCCCAAAAGAATCTGGATTGTGGTGAGGGAACAGAGAAAAAAGCTCATTTAAGACCTGCACTTACGAAGGGGGTAGGCAGCTGTATATCAGGGAGTAATCCTTCTGAGAATAAAAACAGCTGGAGATTGGTAAGGTAATTACACAGGGGAAAGGATAATGTACTGGGAACTCCTCAGAAGAATCTGATTTGTGGTGAGGGGAGAGAGATAAAAGCTCATTTCGGAACGACATGAACATGCTGCGTAGGTAGCTGTTTATCAGTAAATATATCCACTAAGATTAAGAAAAGCAGTAGCTTAATAAATTAAGTACTTCCTAGTATGGTTACTGTACTGGTAACTCCCCAAAAGAATCTGGATTGTGGTGAGGGAACAGAGAAAAAAGCTCATTTATGACCTGCACTTACGAAGGGTGAAGGCAGTTGTATATCAGGGAGTAAACCTTCTGAGAATAAAAACAGCTGGAGCTTGTTAAAGTAATTACACAGGGGAAAGGATAATGTACTGGGAATTCCTCAGAAGAATCTGATTTGTGGTGAGGGGAGAGAGATAAAAGCTCATTTAGGACGACATGAACATGCTGCGTAGGTAGCTGTTTATCAGTAAATATCTCCACTGAGATTAAGTAAAGCAGTAGCTTAATAAATTAAGTACTTCCTGGTATGGTTATTGTACTGGTAACACCCCAAAAGAATCTGGATTGTGGTGAGGGAACAGAGAAAAAAGCTCATTAAGGACCTGCACTTACGAAGGGGGTAGGCAGCTGTATATCAGGGAGTAAACCTTCTGAGAATAAAAACAGCTGGAGCTTGTTAAGGTAATTACACAGGGGAAAGGATAATGTACTGGGAACTCCTCAGAAGAATCTGATTTGTGGTGAGAGGAGAGAGATAAAAGCTCATTTAGGAACGACATGAACATGCTGCGTAGGTAGCTGTTTTTCAGTAAATATCTCCACTGAGATTAAGAAAGCATTAGCTTAATAAATTAAGTAGTTCCTGGTATGGTTACTGTACTGGTAACTCCCCAAAAGAATCTGGATTGTGGTGAGGGAACAGAGAAAAAAGCTCATTTAGGACCTGCACTTACGAAGGGGGTAGGCAGCTGTATATCAGGGAGTAAACCTTCTGAGAATAAAAACAGCTGGAGCTTGTTAAGGAAATTACACAGGGGAAAGGATAATGTACTGGGAACTCCTCAGAAGAATCTGATTTGTGGTGAGGGGAGAGAGATAAAAGCTCATTGAGGAACGACATGAACATGCTGCATAGGTAGCTGTTTATCAGTAAATATCTCCACTCAGATTAAGAAAACCAGTAGCTTAATAAATTAAGTACTTCCTGGTATGGTTACTGTACTGGTAACTCCGCAAAAGAATCTGGATTGTGGTGAGGGAACAGAGAAAAAAGCTCATATAGGACCTGCACTTACGAAGGGGGTAGGCAGCTGTATATCAGGGAGTAATCCTTCTGAGAATAAAAACAGCTGGAGATTGGTAAGGTAATTACACAGGGGAAAGTATAATGTACTGGGAACTCTTCAGAAGAATCTGATTTGTGGTGAGGGGAGAGAGATAAAAGCTCATTTAGGAACGACATGAACATGCTGCGTAGGTAGCTGTTTATCAGTAAATGTCTCCACTAAGATTAAGAAAAGCAGTAGCTTAATAAATTAAGTACTTCCTGGTATGGTTACTGTACTGGTAACTCCCCAAAAGAATCTGGATTGTGGTGAGGGAACAGAGAAAAAAGCTCATTTAGGACCTGCACTTACGAAGGGGGTAGGCAGCTGTATATCAGGGAGTAATCCTTCTGAGAATAAAAACAGCTGGAGCTTGTTAAGGAAATTACACAGGGGAAAGGATAATGTACTGGGAACTCCTCAGAAGAATCTGATTTCTGGTGAGGGGAGAGAGATAAAAGCTCATTTAAGAACGACATGAACATGCTGCGTAGGTAGCAGTTTTTCAGTAAATATCTCCACTGTTATTAAGAAAAGCAGTAGCTTAATAAATTAAGTAGTTCCTGGTATGGTTACTGTACTGGTAACTCCCCAAAAGAATCTGGATTGTGGTGAGGGAACAGAGAAAAAAGCTCATTTAGGACCTGCACTTACGAAGGGGGTAGCTACCTGTATATCAGGGAGTAAACCTTCTGAGCATAAAAACAGCTGAAGATTGGTAAGGTAATTACACAGGGGAAAGGATAATGTACTGGGAACTCCTCAGAAGAATCTGATTTGTGGTGAGGGGAGAGAGATAAAAGCTCATTGAGGAACTACATGAACATGCTGCATAGGTAGCTGTTTATCAGTAAATATCTCCACTAAGATTAAGAAAACCAGTAGCTTAATAAATTAAGTACTTCCTGGTATGGTTACTGTACTGGTAACTCCGCAAAAGAATCTGGATTGTGGTGAGGGAACAGAGAAAAAAGCTCATATAGGACCTGCACTTACGAAGCGGGTAGGCAGCTGTTTATCAGGGAGTAAACCTTCTGAGAATAAAAACAGCTGGATCTTGTTAAGGTAATTACACAGGGGAAAGGATAATGTACTGGGAACTCCTCAGAAGAATCTGATTTGTGGTGAGGGGAGAGAGATAAAAGCTCATTTAGGAACGACATGAACATGCTGCGTAGATAGCTGTTTATCAGTAAATATCTCCACTGAGATTAAGAAAAGCAGTAGCTTAATAAATTAAGTACTTCCTGGTATGGTTACTGTACTGGTAACTCCCAAAAGAATCTGGATTGTGGTGAGGGAACAGAGAAAAAAGCTCATTTAGGACCTGCACTTACGAAGGGGGAAGGCAGTTGTATATCAGGGAGTAAACCTTCTGAGAATAAAAACAGCAGGAGCTTGTTAAAGTAATTACACAGGGGAAAGGATAATGTACTGGGAACTCCTCAGAAGAATCTGATTTGTGGTGAGGGGAGAGAGATAAAAGCTCATTTAGGAACGACATGAACATTCTGCGTACGTAGTTGTTTATCAGTAAATATCTCCACTGAGTTAAGAAAAGCAGTAGCTTAATAAATTAAGTACTTCCTGGTATGGTTACTGTACTGGTAACTCCCCAAAAGAATCTGGATTGTGGTGAGGGAACAGAGAAAAAAGCTCATTTAGGACCTGCACTTACCAAGGGGGTAGGCAGCTGTATATCAGGGAGTAATCCTTCTGAGAATAAAAACAGCTGGAGATTGGTAAGGTATTACACAGGGGAAAGGATAATGTACTGGGAACTCCTCAGAAGAAT
Source organism: Perognathus longimembris pacificus (assembly GCF_023159225.1). Taxonomy (NCBI): domain Eukaryota; kingdom Metazoa; phylum Chordata; class Mammalia; order Rodentia; family Heteromyidae; genus Perognathus; species Perognathus longimembris. The sequence continues at coordinate 4,837 of NW_025956796.1, read as the reverse complement.
CTGATTTGTGGTGAGGGGAGAGAGATAAAAGCTCATTGAGGAACTACATGAACATGCTGCATAGGTAGCTGTATATCAGTAAATATCTCCACTAAGATTAAGAAAACCAGTAGCTTAATAAATTAAGTACTTCCTGGTATGGTTACTGTACTGGTAACTCCGCAAAAGAATCTGGATTGTGGTGAGGGAACAGAGAAAAAAGCTCATATGGGACCTGCACTTACGAAGCGGGTAGGCAGCTGTTTATCAGGGAGTAAACCTTCTGAGAATAAAAACAGCTGGAGCTTGTTAAGGTAATTACACAGGGGAAAGGATAATGTACTGGGAACTCCTCAGAAGAATCTGATTTGTGGTGAGGGGAGAGAGATAAAAGCTCATTAGGAACGACATGAACATGCTGCGTAGGTAGCTGTTTATCAGTAAATATCTCCACTGAGATTAAGAAAAGCAGTACCTTAATAAATTAAGTACTTCCTGGTATGGTTACTGTACTGGTAACTCCCCAAAAGAATCTGGATTGTGGTGAGGGAACAGAGAAAAAAGCTCATTTAGGACCTGCACTTACGAAGGGGGAAGGCAGTTGTATATCAGGGAGTAAACCTTCTGAGAATAAAAACAGCAGGAGCTTGTTAAAGTAATTACACAGGGGAAAGGATAATGTACTGGGAACTCCTCAGAAGAATCTGATTTGTGGTGAGGGGAGAGAGATAAAGCTCATTTAGGAACGACATGAACATTCTGCGTACGTAGCTGTTTATCAGTAAATATCTCCACTGAGTTAAGAAAAGCAGTAGCTTAATAAATTAAGTACTTCCTGGTATGGTTACTGTACTGGTAACTCCCCAAAAGAATCTGGATTGTGGTGAGGGAACAGAGAAAAAAGCTCATTTAGGACCTGCACTTACCAAGGGGGTAGGCAGCTGTATATCAGGGAGTAATCCTTCTGAGAATAAAAACAGCTGGAGATTGGTAAGGTAATTACACAGGGGAAAGGATAATGTACTGGGAACTCCTCAGAAGAATCTGATTTGTGGTGAGGGGAGAGAGATAAAAGCTCATTGAGGAACTACATGAACATGCTGCATAGGTAGCTGTTTATCAGTAAATATCTCCACTAAGATTAAGAAAACCTGTAGCTTAATAAATTAAGTACTTCCTGGTATGGTTACTGTACTGGTAACTCCGCAAAAGAATCTGGATTGTGGTGAGGGAACAGAGAAAAAAAGCTCATATGGGACCTGCACTTACGAAGCGGGTAGGCAGCTGTTTATCAGGGAGTAAACCTTCTGAGAATAAAAACAGCTGGAGCTTGTTAAGGTAATTACACAGGGGAAAGGATAATGTACTGGGAACTCCTCAGAATAATCTGATTTGTGGTGAGGGGAGAGAGATAAAAGCTCATTTAGGAACGACATGAACATGCTGCGTAGGTAGCTGTTTATCAGTAAATATCTCCACTGAGATTAAGAAAAGCAGTAGCTTAATAAATTAAGTACTTCCTGGTATGGTTACTGTACTGGTAACTCCCCAAAAGAATCTGGATTGTGATGAGGGAACAGAGAAAAAAGCTCATTTAGGACCTGCACTTACGAAGGGGGAAGGCAGTTGTATATCAGGGAGTAAACCTTCTGAGAATAAAAACAGCAGGAGCTTGTTAAAGTAATTACACAGGGGAAAGGATAATGTACTGGGAACTCCTCAGAAGAATCTGATTTGTGGTGAGGGGAGAGAGATAAAAGCTCATTTAGGAACGACATGAACGTGCTGCGTAGGTAGCTGTTTATCAGTAAATATCTCCACTGAGATTAAGAAAAGCAGTAGCTTAATAAATTTCGTACTTCCTGGTATGGTTACTGTACTGGTAACTCCCCAAAAGAATCTGGATTGTGGTGAGGGAACAGAGAAAAAAGCTCATTTAGGACCTGCACTTACGAAGGGGGTAGGCAGCTGTATATCAGGGAGTGAACCTTCTGAGAATAAAAACAGCTGGAGCTTGTTAAGGTAATTACACAGGGGAAAGGATAATGTACTGGGAACTCCTCAGAAGAATCTGATTGTGGTGAGGGGAGAGAGATAAAAGCTCATTTAGGAACGACATGAACATGCTGCGTAGGTAGCTGTTTATCAGTAAATATCTCCACTGAGATTAAGAAAAGCAGTAGCTTAATAAATTAAGTACTTCCTGGTATGGTTACTGTACTGGTAACTCCCCAAAAGAATCTGGTTGTGGTGAGGGAACAGAGAAAAAAGCTCATTTAGGACCTGCACTTACGAAGGGGGTAGGCAGCTGTATATCAGGGAGTAAACCTTCTGAGAATAAAAACAGATTGAGCTTGTTAAGGTAATTACACAGGGGAAAGGATAATGTACTGGGAACTCCTCAGAAGAATCTGATTTGTGGTGAGGGGAGAGAGATAAAAGCTCATTTAGGAACGACATGAACATGCTGCGTAGGTAGCTGTTTATCAGTAAATATCTCCACTGAGATTAAGAAAAGCAGTAGCTTAATAAATTAAGTACTTCCTGGTATCTTTACTGTACTGGTAACTCCCCAAATGAATCTGGATTGTGGTGAGGGAAAAGAGAAAAAGCTCATTTAGGACCTGCACTTACGAAGGGGGTAGGCAGCTGTATATCAGGGAGTAAACCTTCTGAGAATAAAAACAGCTGGATCTTGTTAAGGTAATTACATAGGGGAAAGGATAATGTGCTGGGAACTCCTTTGAAGAATCTGATTTGTGGTGAGGGGAGAGAGATAAAAGCTCATTTAGGAACGACATGAACATGCTGCGTAGGTAGCTGTTTATCAGTAAATATCTCCACTGAGATTAAGAAAAGCAGTAGCTTAATAAATTAAGTACTTCCTGGTATGGTTTCTGTTCTGGTAACTCCCCAAAAGAATATGGATTTTGGTGAGGGAACAGAGAAAAAAGCTCCTTTAGGACCTGCACTTACGAAGGGGGTAGGCAGCTGTATATCAGGGAGTAAACCTTCTGAGAATAAAAACAGCTGGAGCTTGTTAAGGTAATTACGCAGGGGAAAGGATAATGTACTGGGAACTCCTCAGAAGAATCTGATTTGTGGTGAGGGGAGAGAGATAAAAGCTCATTTAGGAACGACATGAACATGCTGCGTAGGTAGCTGTTTATCAGTAAATATCTCCACTGAGATTAAGAAAAGCAGTAGCTTAATAAATTAAGTACTTCCTTGTATGGATATTGTACTGGTAACTCCCCAAAAGAATCTGGATTGTGGTGAGGGAACAGAGAAAAAAGCTCATTTAGGACCTGCACTTACGAAGGGGGTAGGCAGCTGTATATCAGGGAGTAAACCTTCTGAGAATAAAAACAGCTGGAGCTTGTTAAGGTAATTACACAGGGGAAAGGATAATGTACTGGGAACTCCTCAGAAGAATCTGATTTGTGCTGAGAGGAGAGAGATAAAAGCTCATTTAGGAACGACATGAACATGCTGCGTAGGTAGCTGTTTTTCAGTAAATATCTCCACTGAGATTAAGAAAAGCAGTAGCTTAATAAATTAAGTAGTTCCTGGTATGGTTACTGTACTGGTAACTCCCCAAAAGAATCTGGATTGTGGTGAGGGAACAGAGAAAAAAAGCTCATTTAGGACCTGCACTTACGAAGGGGGTAGGCAGCTGTATATCAGGGAGTAAACCTTCTGAGAATAAAAACAGCTGGACCTTGTTAAGGAAATTACACAGGGGAAAGGATAATGTACTGGGAACTCCTCAGAAGAATCTGATTTGTGGTGAGGGGAGAGAGATAAAAGCTCATTGAGGAACTATATGAACATGCTGCATAGGTAGCTGTTTATCAGTAAATATCTCCACTAAGATTAAGAAAACCAGTAGCTTAATAAATTAAGTACTTCCTGGTATGGTTACTGTACTGGTAACTCCGCAAAAGAATCTGGATTGTGGTGAGGGAACAGAGAAAAAAGCTCATATAGGACCTGCACTTACGAAGCGGGTAGGCAGCTGTTTATCAGGGAGTAAACCTTCTGAGAATAAAAACAGCTGGAGCTTGTTAAGGTAATTACACAGGGGAAAGGATAATGTACTGGAACTCCTCAGAAGAATCTGATTTGTGGTGAGGGGAGAGAGATAAAAGCTCATTTAGGAACGACATGAACATGCTGCGTAGGTAGCTGTTTATCAGTAAATATCTCCACTGAGATTAAGAAAATCAGTAGCTTAATAAATTAGGTACTTCCTGGTATGGTTTCTGTACTGATAACTCCCCAAAAGAATCTGGATTGTGGTGAGGGAAGAGAGAAAACAGCTCATTTAGGACCTGCACTTACGAAGGGGGTAGGCAGCTGTATATCAGGGAGTAAACCTTCTGAGAATAAAAACAGCTGGAGCTTGTTAAGGTAATTACACAGGGTAAAGGATAATGTACTGGGAACTCCTCAGAAGAACCTGATTTGTGGTGAGGGGAGAGAGATAAAAGCTCATTTAGGTACGACTTGAACATGCTGCGTAGGTAGCTGTTTATAAGTAAATATCTCCACTGACATTAAGAAGAGCAGTAGCTTAATGAAATAAGTAGTTCCTGCTATGGTTACTGTACTTGTAACTCCCCAAAAGAATCTGGATTGTGGTGAGGGAACAGAGAAAAAAGCTCATTTAGGAACTGCACTTACGAAGGGGGTAGGCAGCTGTATATCAGGAGTAATCCTTCTGAGAATAAAAACAGCTGGAGATTGGTAAGGTAATTACACAGGGGAAAGGATAATGTACTGGGAACTCCTCAGAAAAATCTGATTTGTGTTGAGGGGAGAGAGATAAAAGCTAATTTAGGAACGACATGAACAT
>NW_025956795.1:0-29876 GCF_023159225.1 Perognathus longimembris pacificus | reverse complement strand
TGTACTTCTGGGTGCTGTGCTTAGTACTCCCAGGTGCTGTGCAGAGTACTCCCCAGTGCTGGGCTGAGTACTCCCATTTCACACTAATCCTGAAACCCACCTCTCCCAACCAATACTGGACTGAGTAGTCCAAGGTGCTACAACCAGTACTCCCTGGTGCTGGACTGAGTACTCCCATCCCTCCCCGGTGCTGGACTGAGTACTCCCAACCCACACCAATCCGGAACCCCACCCCCTCCCAACCCATGCTGGACCGAGTACTACCCGCCAGTGCTGGACTGAGTACTCCCGGGTGCTGCACTGAGTACTCCCATCCCTCCCTGGTGCTGGACTGAGTACTCCCATCTCTCCCCGGTGCTGGACTGAGTACTCCCAACCCACACCAATCCGGAACCCCAACCCCTCCCGACTCATGCTGGACTAAATACTCCCCGCCAGTGCTGGACCGAGTACTCCCGGGTGTTGCACTGAGTACTCACATGCACAGGGCCAGCTGGTACCGGAAGTCATGCTTGCTCCACTGCCTCCAGGTCCTGTGTGGCGCCCACCATACCTGCCAGCCCCGGGGCCGCAGGCAATGCTCACGTTTCGCAGGGGTCAAAGTGTTCTGAAAACTGCCACAGATGAATGGAGGGACACCGGGTGGGATGGGGGGGCTCGAAACCGCCCTCGGTGGTGCCAGGGATACTTGAAACTGCCCTTGTGGGTCTTGCGGGTCACTAAAAACTGCCCTGGATGCTCATGGGGACAGTGGAAACCGCCCTCCATCCACCAAGGTGCTTGTGTGGACACTTGAAACCGCCCTCAGCGGTCTCGGGGACACTTAAAACCACCCTGGATGGTCTTGGGAAAACTTGAAGCTGCTTTTGGGGGTCATGGGGAACACTTGAAATCCCTTGAAATATTTATTGATAAACACATACCTACCCATTATGTTCATGTCGTTTATTAAAGAGCTTTTATCTATCCCCTCAACACAAATCAGATTCTTCTGAGAAGTTCCCAGTACATTAACCTCTCCTCGATGTAATTACCTTAACAAGCTCCACCTGTTTTTATTCTCAGAAGGGATACTCCCTGATATACAGCTGCCTCCACCCTTCGTAAGTACAGGTCCTAAATGAGCATTTTTCTCTGTTCCCTCACCACAATCCAGATTATTTTGGGGAGTTACCAGTACAGTAACCATACCAGGAAGTACTTAACTTATTAAGCTACTGCTTTTCTTAATCTCAGTGGAGATATTTACTGATAAACACCTACCTAAGCAGCATGTTCATGTCGTTCCTAAATGAGCTTTTATCTCTCTCCCCTCAACACAAATCAGATTCTTCTGAGGAGTGCTCAGTACATTATCCTTTCCCCTGTGTAATTACCTTAACAAGCTCCAGCTGTTTTTATTCTCAGAAGGGATTCTCCCTGATATAAAGTTGCCTACCCCCTTGGTGAGTGCAGGTCCTAAATGAGCTTTTTTCTCTGTTCCCCCACCACAATCTCGATTCTTTTGGGGAGTTTCCAGTACAGTAATTATACCAAGCAGTACTTAATTTATTAAGCTACTGCTTTTCTTAATCTCAGTGGAGATATTTACTTATAAAAAGCTACCTATGCAGCATGTTCATGTCGTTCCTAAATGAGCTTTTATCTCTCTCCCCTCACCACAAATCATATTCTTCTGAGGATTTCCCAATACTTTATCCTTTCCCCTGTGTAATTACCTTAACAAGCTCAGGCTGTTTTTATTCTCAGAAGGGATACTCCCTGATATACAGCTGCCTATCCCCTTCGTACGTGCAGGTCCTAAATGAGCTTTTTTCTCTGTCCCTCACCACAATCCAGACTCTTTTGGGGAGTTACCAGTAGAGTAACCATACCAGGAAGTACTTAATTTAATAAGCTACTGCTTTTCTTAACCTCAGTGGAGATATTTACTGATAAACAGCTACCTACCCAGTATGTTCATGTCGTTCCTAAATGAGCTTTTATCTCTCTCCCTTCACCACAAATCTGATTCTTCTGAGGAGTTCCCAATAAGTTAACCTGTCCTCGATGTAATTACCTTAACATGTTCCAGCTGTTCTTATAATCAGAAGGGATACTCCCTGATATACAGCTGTGTACCACATTCGTAAGTGCAGGTCCTAAATGAGCTTTTTTCTCTGTTCCCTCACCACAATCCAGATTCTTTTGGGGAGTTACCAGTACAGTAACCATTCCAGGAAGTACTTAATTTTTTAAGCTACTGCTTTTCTTAATCTCAGTGGAGATATTTCCTGATAAACAGCTACATACCCAGTATGTTCAGGTCGTTCCTAAATGAGCTTTTATCTCTCTCCCCTCACCACAAATCAGATTCTTCTGAGGAGTTCCCAGTACATTATCCTTTCCCCTGTGTAATTACCTTTACAAGCTCCAGCTGTTCTTATTCTCAGAAGGGGTACTCCCTGATATACTGCTGCCTACCTCCTGCGTAAGTGCACGTCCTAAATGAGCTTTTTCTCTGTTCGCTCAGCACAATCCAGATTCTTTTTGGGAGTTACCAGTACAGTAAACATACCAGGAAGTACTTATTTTATTAAGCTACTGCTTTTCTTACTCTCAGTGGAGATATTTACTGATAATCAGCTACCTACGCAGCATGTTCATGTCGTTCCTAAATGAGCATGTTCATGTCGTTCCTAAATGAGCTTTTATCTCTCTCCCCTCACTACAAATCAGATTTTTATGAGGAGTTCCCAGTACATTATCCCTTCCCCTGTTTAATTATCTTAAGAAGATCCAGCTGTTTTTATTCTCAGAAGGGATACTCCCTGATATACTGCTGCCTACCCCCTTCGTAACTGCAGGTCCTAAATGAGCTTTTTTCTCTGTTCCCGCACCACAATCCAGATTCTTTTGGGGAGTTAACAGTACAGTCACCATACCAGGAAGTACTTCATTTATTAAGCTACTGCTTTTCTTAATCTCAGTGGAGATATTTACTGATAAACAGCTACATACGAAGCATGTTCATGTCGTTCCTAAATGAGGTTTTATCTCTCTCCCCTCGCCACAAATCTGATTCTTCTGAGGAGTTCCAAGTACATTATCCTTTCCCCTGTGTAAGTACCTTAACCATCTCCAGCTGTTTTTATTCTCAGAAGGGATATTCCCTGATATACAGCTTTGTACCACCTTCGTAAGTGCAGGTCCTATATGAGCTTTTTTCTCTGTTCCCTCACCACAATCCAGATTCTTTTGGGGAGTTACCAGTACAGTCACCATACCAGGAAGTACTTAGTTTATTAAGCTACTGCTTTTCTTAATCTCAGTGGAGATATTTACTGATAAACAGCTACCTACGCAGCATGTTCATGTCGTTCCTAAATGAGGTTTTATCTCTGTCCCCTCACCACAAATCAGATTCTTCTGAGGAGTTCCAAGTACATTATCCTTTCCCCTCTGTAATTACCTAAACAATCTCCAGCTGATTTTATTCTCAGAAGGGATACTCCCTGATATACAGCTGCCTACCCCCTTCGTAATTGCAGGTCCTAACTGAGCTTTTTTCTCTGTTCCCTCACCATAATCCAGATTCTTTTGGGGAGTTACCAGTACAGTAACCATACCAGTAAGTACTTAATTTATTAAGTTACTGCTTTTCTTAATCTCAGTGGAGATATTTACTGATAAACAGCTAACTACGCAGCATGTTCATTTCGTTCCTATATGAGTTTTAATCTCTCCCCCTCACCACAAATCAGACTCTTCTGAGGAGTTCCCAGTACATTATCCTTTCCCCTGTGTAATTACCTTAACAAGCTCCAGCTGATTTTATTCTCAGAAGGGATACTCCCTGATATACAGCTGTGTATCACATTCGTAAGTGCAGGTCATAAATGAGCTTTTTTCTCTGTTCAATCACCACTATCCAGATTCTTTTGAGGAGTTACCAGTACAGTAACCATACCAGGAAGTACTTATTTTATTAAGCTACTGCTTTTCTTACTCTCAGTGGAGATATTTACTGATAATCAGCTATCTACGCAGCATGTTCATGTCGTTCCTAAATGAGCTTTTATCTCTCTCCCCTCACCACAAATCAGATTCTTCTGAGGATTTCCCAGTACATTATACTTTCCCCTGAGTAATTACCTTAACAAGCTCCTGCTGTTTTTATTTTGAGAAGGAATACTCCCTGATATACAGCTGCCTACACCCTTCGTAAGTTCAGGTCCTAAATGAGCTTTTTTTCTCTCTTCCGTCACCACAATCCAGATTCTTTTGGGGATTTTCCAGTAGAGTAACTATACCAGGAAGTACCTAATTTATTAAGCTACTGCTTTTCTTAATCTCAGTGGAGATATTTACTGATAAACACCTACCTACGCAGCATGTTCATGTCGTTCCAAAATGAGCTTTTATCTCTCTACCCTCACCACAAATCAGATTCCTCTGAGGATTTCCCAGTACTTTATCCTTTCCCCTGTGTAATTACCTTAACAAGCTCCAGCTGTTTTTATTCTCAGAAGGGATACTCCGTGATATACATCTTCCTACCCCCTTCGTAAGTACAGGTCCTAAATGAGCTTTTTTCTCTGTTCCCTCACCACAATCCAGAATCTTTGCGGGAGTTACCAGTACAGTAACCATACCAGGAACTTCTTAATTTATTAAGCTACTGCTTTTCTTAATCTCAGTGGAGTTATTTACTGATAAACAGCTACTTACCCAGTATGTTCATGTCTTTCCTAAATGAGCTTTTATCTCTCTCCCCTCACCACAAATCAGATTCTTCTGAGGAGTTCCCAGTACATTAACCTTACCTCGATGTAATTACCTTAAAAAGCTCCAGCTGTTCTTACTCTCAGAAGGGATACTCCCTGATATACTGCTGCCTACCCCCTGCGTAAGTGCAGGTTCTAAATGAGCTTTTTTCTCTGTTCGCTCACCACTACCCAGATTCTTTTGGGGAGTTACCAGTATAGTAACCATACCAGGAAGTACTTATTTTATTAAGCTACTGCTTTTCTTACTCTCAGTGGAGATATTTACTGATAATCAGCTACCTACGCAGCATGTTCATGTCGTTCCTAAATGAGCATGTTCATGTCGTTCCTAAATGAGCTTTTATCTCTCTCCCCTCACTACAAATCAGATTCTTATGAGGAGTTCCCAGTACATTATCCTTTCCCCTGTTTAATTACCTTAAGAAGATCCAGCTGTTTTTATTCTCAGAAGGGATACTCCCTGATATACACCTGCCTACCCCCTTCTTAACTGCATGTCCTAAAGAGCTTTTTTCTCTGTTCCCTCACCGCAATCCAGATTCTTTTGGGGAGTTACCAGTACTGTAAACATCCCAGGAATTACTTAATTTATTAAGCTACTGCTTTTCCTAATCTCAGTGGAGATATTTACTGATAAACTGCTACCTACCCAGTATGTTCATTTCGTTCCTAAATGAGATTTTATCTCTCTCCCCTCACGACAAATCAGAATTTTCTGAGGAGTTCCCAGTACATTAACCCTTCCTTGATATAATTACATTAACAAACTCCACCTGTTCTTATTCTCTGAAGGGATACTCCCTGATATGCAGCTGCCTACCACCTTCGTAAGGGCAGGTCCTAAATGAGCTTTTTTCTCTGTTCCCTCACCACAATCCAGATTCTTTTGGGGAGTTTCCAGTACAGTAACCATACCAGGAAGTACTTAATTTATTAAGCTACTGCTTTTCTTAATCTCAGTGGAGATATTTACTGATAAACACCTACGTACGCAGCATGTTCATGTCGTTCCTAAATGACGTTTTATCTCTGTCCCCTCACCACAAATCAGATTCTTCTGAGGATTTCCCAGTACATTATCCTTTCCCTTGTGTAATTACCTTAACAAGCTCCAGCTGTTTTTATTCTCAGAAGGGATTCTCCCTGACATAAAGCTGCCTACCCCCTTGGTGAGTGCAGGTCCTAAATGAGCTTTTTTCTCTGTTCCCCCACCACAATCTCGATTCTTTTGGGGAGTTTCCAGTACAGTAACTATACCAAGCAGTACTTAATTTATTAAGCTACTGCTTTTCTTAATCTCAGTGGAGATATTTACTTATAAAAAGCTACCTATGAAGCATGTTCATGTCGTTCTTAAATGAGCTTTTATCTCTCTCCCTTCACCACAAATCAGATTCTTCTGAGGATTTCCCAATACTTTATCCTTTCCTCTGTGTAATTACCTTAACAAGCTCCAGCTGTTTTTATTCTCAGAAGGGATACTCCCTGATATACAGCTGCCTATCCCCTTCGTATGTGCAGGTCCTAAATGAGCTTTTTTCTCTGTCCCTCACCACAATCCAGATTCTTTTGGGGAGTTACCAGTAGAGTAACCAACCAGGAAGTACTTAATTTAATAAGCTACTGCTTTTCTTAACCTCAGTGGAGATATTTACTGATAAACAGCTACCTACCCAGTATGTTCATGTCGTTCTTAAATGAGCTTTTATCTCTCTCCCTTCACCACAAATCAGATTCTTCTGAGGAGTTCCCAATACGTTAACCTGTCCTCGATGTAATTACCTTAACATGTTCCAGCTGTTCTTATTCTCAGAAGGGATACTCCCTGATATACAGCTGTGTACCACATTCGTAAGTGCAGGTCCTAAATGAGCTTTTTTCTCTGTTCCCTCACCACAATCCAGATTCTTTTGGGGCGTTACCAGTACAGTAACCATTCCAGGAAGTACTCAATTTTTTAAGCTACTGCTTTTCTTAATCTCAGTGGAGATATTTCCTGATAAACAGCTACCTACCCAGTATGTTCAGGTCGTTCCTAAATGAGCTTTTATCTCTCTCCCCTCACCACAAATCAGATTCTTCTGAGGAGTTCCCAGTACATTATCCTTTCCCCTGTGTAATTACCTTAACAAGCACCAGCTGTTCTTATTCTCAGAAGGGGTACTCCCTGATATACTGCTGCCTACCTCCTGCGTAAGTGCACGTCCTAAATGAGCTTTTTTCTCTGTTCGCTCACCACAATCCAGATTCTTTTTGGGAGTTACCAGTACAGTAACCATACCAGGAAGTACTTATTTTATTAAGCTACTGCTTTTCTTACTCTCAGTGGAGATATTTACTGATAAACAGCTACCTACGCAGCATGTTCATGTCGTTCCTAAATGAGCATGTTCATGTCGTTCCTAAATGAGCTTTTATCTCTCTCCCCTCACTCCAAATCAGATTTTTTTGAGGAGTTCCCAGTACATTATCCTTTCCCCTGTTTAATTACCTTAAGAAGATCCAGCTGTTTTTATTCTCAGAAGGGATACTCCCTGATATACAGCTGCTTACCCCCTTCGTAACTGCAGGTCCTAAATGAGCTTTTTTCTCTGTTCCCTCACCACAATCCAGATTCTTTTGGGGAGTTACCAGTACAGTCACCATACCAGGAAGTACTTCATTTATGAAGCTACTGCTTTTCTTAATCTCAGTGGAGATATTTACAGATAAACAGCTACATACGCAGCATGTTCATGTCGTTCCTAAATGAGGTTTTATCTCTCTCCCCTCGCCACAAATCTGATTCTTCTGAGGAGTTCCAAGTACATTATCCTTTCCCCTGTGTAATTACCTTAACCATCTCCAGCTGTTTTTATTGTCAGAAGGGATACTCCTTGATATACAGCTTTGTACCACCTTCGTAAGTGCAGGTCCTAAATGAGCTTTTTTCTCTGTTCCCTCACCACAATCCAGATTCTTTTGGGGAGTTACCAGTACAGTCACCATACCAGGAAGTACTTAGTTTATTAAGCTACTGCTTTTCTTAATCTCAGTGGAGATATTTACTGATAAACAGCTACATACGCAGCATGTTCATGTCGTTCCTATATGAGGTTTTATCTCTGTCCCCTCACCACAAATCAGATTCTTCTGAGGAGTTCCAAGTACATTATCCTTTCTCCTGTGTAATTACCTAAACAATCTCCAGCTGATTTTATTCTCAGAAGGGATACTCCCTGATATACAGGTGCCTACCCCCTCGTAAGTGCAGGTCCTAAATGAGCTTTTTTCTCTGTTCCCTAACCAAAATCCAGATTCTTTTGGGGAGTTACCAGTACAGTAACCATACCAGGAAGTACTTAATTCATTAAGCTACTGCTTTTCTTAACCTCAGTGGAGATATTTACTGATAAACAGCTACCTACGCAGCATGTTCATGTCGTTCCTAAATGAGCTTTTATCTCTCTCCCTTCACCACAAATCAGATTCTTCTGAGGAGTTCCCAGTACATTATCCTTTCCCCTGTGTAATTACCTTAACATGCTCCAGCTGTTTTTATTCTGAGTAGGGATACTCCCTGATATACAGCTACCTACCCCCTTCGTAAGTGCAGGTCCTAAATAAGCTTTTTTCCCTGTTCCCTCACCAAAATCCAGATTCTTTTGGGGAGTTACCAGTACAGTAACCATACCAGGAAGTACTTAATTTATTACGCTACTGCTTTTATTAATCTCAGTGGAGATATTTACTGATAAACAGCTACCTACGCAGCATGTTCATCTCATTCCTAAATGAGCTTTTATCTCTCACCCCTCACCACGAATCAGATTATTCTGAGGAGTTCCCAGTACATTATCCTTTCCCCTGTGTATTTACCTTAACAAGATCCTGCTGTTTTTATTCTAAGAAGGGATACTCCCTGATATACAGCTGCCTACCCCCTTCGTAACTGCAGGTCCTAAATGAGCTTTTTTCTCTGTTCTCTCACCACAATCCAGATTCTTTTGGGGTGATTCCACTACAGTAACCAAACCAGGAAGTACTTTATTTATTAGGCTACTGCTTTTCTTAATCTCAGTGGAGATATTTACTGATAAACAGCTACCTACGCAGCATGTTCATGTCGTTCCTAAATGAGATTTTATCTCTCTCCCCTCACCACAAATCAGATTCTTCTGAGCAGTTCCCAGTACATTATCCTTTCCCCTGTGTAATTACCTTAACAAGCTGCACCAGTTTTTATTCTCAGAAGGGATACTCCCTGATATACAGCTGCCTACCCCCTGCGTAAGTGCAGGTCCTAAATGAGCATTTTTCTCTGTTCCCTCACCACAATCCAGATTCTTTTGGGGAGTTCCCAGTACAGTAACCATACCATTAAATACTTATTTTATTAAGCTACTGCTTTTCTTAATCTCAGTGGAGATATTTACTGATAAACATCTACCTACGCAGCATGTTCATGTCGTTCCTAAATGAGCTTTTATCTCTCTCCCCTCACCATAAATCAGATTCTTCTGAGGAGTTCCCAGTACATTATCCTTTCCCCTGTGTACTTACCTTAACAAGCTCCAGCTGTATTTATTCTCAGAAGGGATACTCCCTGATATACAGCTGCCTACCCCCTTCGTAAGTGCAGGTCGTAAATGAGCTTTTTTCTCTGTTCCCTCACCACAGTCCAGATTCTTTTAGGGAGTTACCACTACAGTAACCATACCAGGAAGTACTTAATTTATTAAGCTACTGCTTTTCTTAATCTCAGTGGAGATATTTACTGAAAAACAGCTACCTACCCAGTATGTTCATGTCGTTCATAAATGAGCTTTTATATCTCTCCCGTCACCACAAATCAAATTCTTCTGAGGAGTTCCCAGTACATTAACCTTTCCTCGATGTTATTACCTTAACAAGCTCCAGCTGTATTTATTCTCAGAAGGGATACTCCCTGATATACAGCTGCCTACCCCCTCCGTAACTGCAGGTCCTAAATGAGCTTTTTTCTCTGTTCTCTCACCACAATCCAGATTCTTTTGGGGTGATTCCACTACAGTATCCAAACCAGGAAGTACTTTATTTATTAGGCTACTGCTTTTCTTAATCTCAGTGGAGATATTTACTGATAAACAGCTACCTACGCAGCATGTTCATGTCGTTCCTAAATGAGATTTTATCTCTCTCCCCTCACCACAAATCAGATTCTTCTGAGGAGTTCCCAGTAAATTATCCGTCCCCCTGTGTAATTACCTTAACAAGCTGCACCAGTTTTTATTCTCAGAAGGGATACTCCCTGATATACAGCTGCCTACCCCCTTCGTAAGTGCAGGTCCTAAATGAGCATTTTTCTCTGTTCCCTCACCACAATCCAGATTATTTTGGGGAGTTACCAGTACAGTAACCATACCATTAAATACTTATTTTATTAAGCTACTGCTTTTCTTAATCTCAGTGGAGATATTTACTGATAAACATCTACCTACGCAGCATGTTCATGTCGTTCCTAAATGAGCTTTTATCTCTCTCCCCTCACCATAAATCAGATTCTTCTGAGGAGTTCCCAGTACATTATCCTTTCCCCTGTGTACTTACCTTAACAAGCTCCAGCTGTATTTATTCTCAGAAGGGATACTCCCTGATATACAGCTGTCTACCCCCTTCGTAAGTGCAGGTCCTAAATGAGCTTTTTTCTCTGTTCCCTCACCACAGTCCAGATTCTTTTAGGGAGTTACCACAACAGTAACCATACCAGGAAGTACTTAATTTATTAAGCTACTGCTTTTCTTAATCTCAGTGGAGATATTTACTGAAAAACAGCTACCTACCCAGTATGTTCATGTCGTTCATAAATGAGCTTTTATATCTCTCCCGTCACCACAAATCAGATTCTTCTGAGGAGTTCCCAGTACATTAACCTTTCCTCGATGTTATTACCTTAACAAGCTCCAGCTGTATTTATTCTCAGAAGGGATACTCCCTGATATACAGCTGCCTACCCCCTTCGTAACTGCAGGTCCTAAATGAGCTTTTTTCTCTGTTCCCTCACCACAATCCAGATTCTTTGGGGAGTTAACAGTACAGTAACCATACAAGGAAGAACTTAATTTATTAAGCTACTGCTTTTCTTAATCTCAGTGGAGATATTTACTGATAAACTGCTACGTACGCAGCATGTTCCTGTCGTTCCTAAATGAGCTTTTATCTCTCTCTCCTCGGCACAAATCAGATTCTTCTGAGGAGTTCCCAGTACATTATCCTTTCCACTCTCTATTTACCTTAACAAGCTCCAGCTGTTTTTATTCTCAGACGGGATACTCCCTAATATACAGCTGCCTACCCCCTTCGTAAGTGCAGGTCCTAAATGAGCATTTTCTGTGTTCCCTCACCACAATCCAGATTCTTTTGGGGAGTTACCAGTACAGTCACCATACCAGGAAGTACTTCATTTATTAAGCTACTGCTTTTCTTAATCTCAGTGGAGATATTTACAGATAAACAGCTACATACGCAGCATGTTCATGTCGTTCCTAAATGAGGTTTTATCTCTCTCCCCTCGCCACAAATCTGATTCTTCTGAGGAGTTCCAAGTACATTATCCTTTCCCCTGTGTAATTACCTTAACCATCTCCAGCTGTTTTTATTCTCAGAAGGGATACTCCCTGATATACATCTTTGTACCACCTTCGTAAGTTCAGGTCCTAAATGAGCTTTTTTCTCTGTTCCCTCACCACAATCCAGATTATTTGGGGAATTACCAGTACAGTCACCATACCAGGAAGTACTTAGTTTATTAAGCTACTGCTTTTCTTAATCTCAGTGGAGATATTTACTGATAAACAGCTACATACGCAGCATGTTCATGTCGTTCCTAAATGAGGTTTTATCTCTGTCCCCTCACCACAAATCAGATTCTTCTGAGGAGTTCCAAGTACATTATCCTTTCCCCTGTGTAATTACCTAAACAATCTCCAGCTGATTTTATTCTCAGAAGGGATACTCCCTGATATACAGGTGCCAAAACCCTCGTAAGTGCAGGTCCTAAATGAGCTTTTTTCTCTGTTCCCTAACCAAAATCCAGATTCTTTTGGGGAGTTACCAGTACAGTAACCATACCAGGAAGTACTTAATTCATTAAGCTACTGCTTTTCTTAATCTCAGTGGAGATATTTACTGATAAACAGCTACCTACGCAGCATGTTCATGTCGTTCCTAAATGAGCTTTTATCTCTCACCCCTCACCACGAATCAGATTATTCTGAGGAGTTCCCAGTACATTATCCTTTCCCCTGTGTATTTACCTTAACAAGATCCTGCTGTTTTTATTCTCAGAACGGATACTCCCTGATATACAGCTGCCTACCCCCTTCGTAACTGCAGGTCCTAAATGAGCTTTTTTCTCTGTCCCTCACCACAATCCAGATTCTTTTGGGGAGTTACCAGTAGAGTAACCATACCAGGAAGTACTTAATTTAATAAGCTACTGCTTTTCTTAACCTCAGTGGAGATATTTACTGATAAACAGCTACCTACCCAGTATGTTCATGTCGTTCCTAAATGAGCTTTTATCTCTCTCCCTTCACCACAAATCTGATTCTTCTGAGGAGTTCCCAATACGTTAACCTGTCCTCGATGTAATTACCTTAACATGTTCCAGCTGTTCTTATTCTCAGAAGGGATACTCCCTGATATACAGCTGTGTACCACATTCGTAAGTGCAGGTCCTAAATGAGCTTTTTTCTCTGTTCCCTCACCACAATCCAGATTCTTTTGGGGCGTTACCAGTACAGTAACCATTCCAGGAAGTACTCAATTTTTTAAGCTACTGCTTTTCTTAATCTCAGTGGAGATATTTCCTGATAAACAGCTACCTACCCAGTATGTTCAGGTCGTTCCTAAATGAGCTTTTATCTCTCTCCCCTCACCACAAATCAGATTCTTCTGAGGAGTTCCCAGTACATTATCCTTTCCCCTGTGTAATTACCTTAACAAGCACCAGCTGTTCTTATTCTCAGAAGGGGTACTCCCTGATATACTGCTGCCTACCTCCTGCGTAAGTGCACGTCCTAAATGAGCTTTTTTCTCTGTTCGCTCACCACAATCCAGATTCTTTTTGGGAGTTACCAGTACAGTAACCATACCAGGAAGTACTTATTTTATTAAGCTACTGCTTTTCTTACTCTCAGTGGAGATATTTACTGATAATCAGCTACCTACGCAGCATGTTCATGTCGTTCCTAAATGAGCATGTTCATGTCGTTCCTAAATGAGTTTTTATCTCTCTCCCCTCACTACAAATCAGATTTTTATGAGGAGTTCCCAGTACATTATCCTTTCCCCTGTTTAATTACCTTAAGGAGATCCAGCTGTTTTTATTCTCAGAAGGGATACTCCCTGATATACAGCTGCCTACCCCCTTCGTAACTGCAGGTCCTAAATGAGCTTTTTTCTCTGTTCCCTCAACACAATCCAGATTCTTTTGGGGAGTTACCAGTAAAGAAACCATACCAGGAAGTACTTAATTTATTAAGCCACTGCTTTTTTTAATCTCAGTGGAGATATTTACTGATAAACACTACCTACCCAGCATTTTCATGTCGTTCCTAATTGAGCTTTTATCTCTCTCCCCTCACCACAAATCACATTCTTCTGAGGAGTTCCCAGTACATTATCCTTTCCCCTGAGTAATTACCTTAACAAGCTCCTGCTGTTTTTATTCTAAGAAGGGATACTCCCTGATATTCAGCTGCCTACCCCCTTCGTAAGTTCAGGTCCAAAATGAGCTTTTTTTCTCTGTTCCCTCACCACAATCCAGATTCTTTTGGGGAGTTTCCAGTACAGTAACTATACCAGGAAGTACTTAATTTATTAAGCTACTGCTTTTCTTAATCTCAGTGGAGATATTTACTGATAAACTGCTACCTACGCAGCATGTTCATGTCGTTCAAAAATGAGCTTTTATCTCTCTCCCCTCACCATAAATCAGATTCTTCTGAGGATTTCCCAGTACATTATCCTTTCCCCTGTGTAATTACCTTAACAAGCTCCAGCTGTTTTTATTCTCAGAAGGGATACTCCCTGATATACAGCTTCCTACCCCCTTCGTAAGTACAGGTCCTAAATGAGCTTTTTTCTCTGTTCCCTCACCACAATCCAGAATCTTTGCGGGAGTTACCAGTACAGTAACCATACCAGGAACTTCTTAATTTATTAAGCTACTGCTTTTCTTAATCTCAGTGGAGATATTTACTGATAAACAGCTAATTACCCAGTATGTTCATGTCTTTCCTAAATGAGCTTTTATCTCTCTCCCCTCACCACAAATCAGATTCTTCTGAGGAGTTACCAGTACATTAACCTTACCTCTATATAATTACCTTAACAAGCTCCAGCTGTTCTTACTCTCAGAAAGGATACTCCCTGATATACTGCTGCCTACCCTCTGCGTAAGTGCAGGTACTAAATGAGCTTTTTTCCCTGTTCCCTCACCAAAATCCAGATTCTTGTGGGGAGTTACCAGTACAGTAACCATACCATGAAGTACTTAATTTATTACGCTACTGCTTTTCTTAATCTCAGTGGAGATATTTACTGATAAACAGCTACCTACGCAGCATGTTCATCTCATTCCTAAATGAGCTTTTATCTCTCACCCCTCACCACGAATCAGATTATTCTGAGGAGTTCCCAGTACATTATCCTTTCCCCTGTGTATTTACCTTAACAAGATCCTGCTGTTTTTATTCTCAGAACGGATACTCCCTGATATACAGCTGCCTACCCCCTTCGTAACTGCAGGTCCTAAATGAGCTTTTTTCTCTGTCCCTCACCACAATCCAGATTCTTTTGGGGAGTTACCAGTAGAGTAACCATATCAGGAAGTACTTAATTTAATAAGCTACTGCTTTTCTTAACCTCAGTGGAGATATTTACTGATAAACAGCTACCTACCCAGTATGTTCATGTCGTTCCTAAATGAGCTTTTATCTCTCTCCCTTCACCACAAATCAGATTCTTCTGAGGAGTTCCCAATACGTTAACCTTCCTCGATGTAATTACCTTAACATATTCCAGCTGTTCTTATTCTCAGAAGGGATACTCCCTGATATACAGCTGTGTACCACATTCGTAAGTGCAGGTCCTAAATGAGCTTTTTTCTCTGTTCCCTCACCACAATCCAGATTCTTTTGGGGCGTTACCAGTACAGTAACCATTCCAGGAAGTACTCAATTTTTAAGCTACTGCTTTTCTTAATCTCAGTGGAGATATTTCCTGATAAACAGCTACCTACCCAGTATGTTCAGGTCGTTCCTAAATGTGCTTTTATCTCTCTCCCCTCACCACAAATCAGATTCTTCTGAGGAGTTCCCAGTACATTATCCTTTCCCCTGTGTAATTACCTTAACAAGCACCAGCTGTTCTTATTCTCAGAAGGGGTACTCCCTGATATACTGCTGCCTACCTCCTGCGTAAGTGCAGGTCCTAAATGAGCTTTTTTCTCTGTTCTCTCACCACAATCCAGATTCTTTTTGGGAGTTACCAGTACAGTAACCATACCAGGAAGTACTTATTTTATTAAGCTACTGCTTTTCTTACTCTCAGTGGAGATATTTACTGATAATCAGCTACCTACGCAGCATGTTCATGTCGTTCCTAAATGAGCATGTTCATGTCGTTCCTAAATGAGCTTTTATCTCTCTCCTCTCACTACAAATCAGATTTTTATGAGGAGTTCCCAGTACATTATCCTTTCCCCTGTTTAATTACCTTAAGAAGATCCAGCTGTTTTTATTCTCAGAAGGGATACTCCCTGATATACAGCTGCCTACCCCCTTCGTAACTGCAGGTCCTAAATGAGCTTTTTTCTCTGTTCCCTCACCACAATCCAGATTCTTTTGGGGAGTTACCAGTACAGTCACCATACCAGGAAATACTTCATTTATTAAGCTACTGCTTTTCTTAATCTCAGTGGAGATATTTACAGATAAACAGCTACATACGCAGCATGTTCATGTCGTTCCTAAATGAGTTTTATCTCTCTCCCCTCACCACGAATCTGATTCTTCTGAGGAGTTCCAAGTACATTATCCTTTCCCCTGTGTAATTACCTTAACATCTCCAGCTGTTTTTATTCTCAGAAGGGATACTCCCTGATATACAGCTTTGTACCACCTTCGTAAGTGCAGGTCCTAAATGAGCTTTTTTCTCTGTTCCCTCACCACAATCCAGATTCTTTTGGGGAGTTACCAGTACAGTAACCATACCAGGAAGTACTTAATTTATTAAGCTACTGCTTTTCTTAATCTCAGTGGAGATATTTACTGATAAACAGCTACCTACGCAGCATGTTCATGTCGTTCCTAAATGAGCTTTTATCTCTGTCCCCTCACCACAAATCAGATTCTTCTGAGGAGTTCCCAGTACATTAAACCTTTCCTCAATGTAATTACCTTAACAAGCTCCAGCTGTTTCTTATTCTCAGAAGGGATACTCCCTGATATACAGCTGCCTACCCCTTCGTAAGTGCAGGTCCTAAATGAGCTTTTTTCTCTGTTCCCTCACCACAATCCAGATTCTTTTGGGAGTTACCAGTACAGTAACCATACCAGGAAGTACTTAATTTATTAAGCTACTGCTTTTCTTAATCTCAGTGGAGATATTTACTGATAAACAGCTACCTACCCAGTATGTTCATGTCGTTCCTAAATGAGCTTTTATCTCTCTCCCTCACCACAAATCAGATTCTTCTGAGGAGTTCCCAGTACATTAACCTTCCTCGATGTAATTACCTTAACAAGTCCAGCTGTTCTTATTCTCAGAAGGGATACTCCCTGATATACAGCTGCCTACCACCTTCGTAAGTGCAGGTCCTAAATGAGCTTTTTTCTCTGTTCCCTCACCACAATCCAGATTCTTTTGGGGAGTTACCAGTACAGTAACCATACCAGGAAGTACTTAATTTATTAAGCTACTGCTTTTCTTAATCTCAGTGGAGATATTTACTGATAAACAGCTACCTACGCCAGTATGTTCATGTCGTTCCTAAATGAGCTTTTATCTCTCTCCCCTCACCACAAATCAGATTCTTCTGAGGAGTTCCCAGTACATTATCCTTTCCCCTGTGTAATTACCTTAACAAGCATCCAGCTGTTTTTATTCTCAGAAGGGATACTCCCTGATATACAGCTGCCTACCACCTTCGTAAGTGCAGGTCCTAAATGAGCTTTTTTCTCTGTTCCCTCACCACAATCCAGATTCTTTTGGGGTGTTACCAGTACAGTAACCATACCAGGAAGTACTTAATTTATTAAGCTACTGCTTTTCTTAATCTCAGTGGAGATATTTACTGATAAACAGCTACCTACGCAGCATGTTCATGTCGTTCCTAAATGAGCTTTTATCTCTCTCCCCTCACCACAAATCAGATTCTTCTGAGGAGTTCCCAGTACATTATCCTTTCCCTGTGTAATTACCTTAACAAGCTCCAGCTGTTTTTATTCTCAGAAGGGATACTCCCTGATATA
Source organism: Perognathus longimembris pacificus (assembly GCF_023159225.1). Classification (NCBI taxonomy): domain Eukaryota; kingdom Metazoa; phylum Chordata; class Mammalia; order Rodentia; family Heteromyidae; genus Perognathus; species Perognathus longimembris. The sequence continues at coordinate 12,610 of NW_025956795.1, read as the reverse complement.
CAGCTGCCTACCCCCTTCGTAAGTGCAGGTCCTAAATGAGCTTTTTTCTCTGTTCCCTCACCACAATCCAGATTCTTTTGGGGAGTTACCAGTACAGTAACCATACCAGGAAGTACTTAATTTATTAAGCCACTGCTTTTTTTAATCTCAGTGGAGATATTTACTGATAAACACCTACCTACCCAGCATTTTCATGTCGTTCCTAATTGAGCTTTTATCTCTCTCCCCTCACCACAAATCACATTCTTCTGAGGAGTTCCCAGTACATTATCCTTTCCCCTGAGTAATTACCTTAACAAGCTCCTGCTGTTTTTATTCTAAGAAGGGATACTCCCTGATATACAGCTGCCTACCCCCTTCGTAAGTTCAGGTCCAAAATGAGCTTTTTTTCTCTGTTCCCTCACCACAATCCAGATTCTTTTGGGGAGTTTCCAGTACAGTAACTATACCAGGAAGTACTTAATTTATTAAGCTACTGCTTTTCTTAATCTCAGTGGAGATATTTACTGATAAACTGCTACCTACGCAGCATGTTCATGTCGTTCAAAAATGAGCTTTTATCTCTCTCCCCTCACCATAAATCAGATTCTTCTGAGGATTTCCCAGTACATTATCCTTTCCCCTGTGTAATTACCTTAACAAGATCCAGCTGTTTTTATTCTCAGAAGGGATACTCCCTGATATACAGCTTCCTACCCCCTTCGTAAGTACAGGTCCTAAATGAGCTTTTTTCTCTGTTCCCTCACCACAATCCAGAATCTTTGCGGGAGTTACCAGTACAGTAACCATACCAGGAACTTCTTAATTTATTAAGCTACTGCTTTTCTTAATCTCAGTGGAGATATTTACTGATAAACAGCTAATTACCCAGTATGTTCATGTCTTTCCTAAATGAGCTTTTATCTCTCTCCCCTCACCACAAATCAGATTCTTCTGAGGAGTTACCAGTACATTAACCTTACCTCTATATAATTACCTTAACAAGCTCCAGCTGTTCTTACTCAGAAAGGATACTCCCTGATATACTGCTGCCTACCCTCTGCGTAAGTGCAGGTACTAAATGAGCTTTTTTCCCTGTTCCCTCACCAAAATCCAGATTCTTTTGGGGAGTTACCAGTACAGTAACCATACCAGGAAGTACTTAATTTATTACGCTACTGCTTTTCTTAATCTCAGTGGAGATATTTACTGATAAACAGCTACCTACGCAGCATGTTCATCTCATTCCTAAATGAGCTTTTATCTCTCACCCCTCACCACGAATCAGATTATTCTGAGGAGTTCCCAGTACATTATCCTTTCCCCTGTGTATTTACCTTAACAAGATCCTGCTGTTTTTATTCTCAGAACGGATACTCCCTGATATACAGCTGCCTACCCCCTTCGTAACTGCAGGTCCTAAATGAGCTTTTTTCTCTGTCCCTCACCACAATCCAGATTCTTTTGGGGAGTTACCAGTAGAGTAACCATACCAGGAAGTACTTAATTTAATAAGCTACTGCTTTTCTTAACCTTAGTGGAGATATTTACTGATAAACAGCTACCTACCCAGTATGTTCATGTCGTTCCTAAATGAGCTTTTATCTCTCTCCCTTTACCACAAATCAGATTCTTCTGAGGAGTTCCCAATACGTTAACCTGTCCTCGATGTAATTACCTTAACATGTTCCAGCTGTTCTTATTCTCAGAAGGGATACTCCCTGATATACAGCTGTGTACCACATTCGTAAGTGCAGGTCCTAAATGAGCTTTTTTCTCTGTTCCCTCACCACAATCCAGATTCTTTTGGGGCGTTACCAGTACAGTAACCATTCCAGGAAGTACTCAATTTTTTAAGCTACTGCTTTTCTTAATCTCAGTGGAGATATTTCCTGATAAACAGCTACCTACCCAGTATGTTCAGGTCGTTCCTAAATGAGCTTTTATCTCTCTCCCCTCACCACAAATCAGATTCTTCTGAGGAGTTCCCAGTACATTATCCTTTCCCCTGTGTAATTACCTTAACAAGCACCAGCTGTTCTTATTCTCAGAAGGGGTACTCCCTGATATACTGCTGCCTACCTCCTGCGTAAGTGCACGTCCTAAATGAGCTTTTTTCTCTGTTCGCTCACCACAATCCAGATTCTTTTTGGGAGTTACCAGTACAGTAACCATACCAGGAAGTACTTATTTTATTAAGCTACTGCTTTTCTTACTCTCAGTGGAGATATTTACTGATAATCAGCTACCTACGCAGCATGTTCATGTCGTTCCTAAATGAGCATGTTCATGTCGTTCCTAAATGAGCTTTTATCTCTCTCCCCTCACTACAAATCAGATTTTTATGAGGAGTTCCCAGTACATTATCCTTTCCCCTGTTAATTACCTTAAGAAGATCCAGCTGTTTTTATTCTCAGAAGGGATACTCCCTGATATACAGCTGCCTACCCCCTTCGTAACTGCAGGTCCTAAATGAGCTTTTTTCTCTGTTCCCTCACCACAATCCAGATTCTTTTGGGGAGTTACCAGTACAGTCACCATACCAGGAAGTACTTCATTTATTAAGCTACTGCTTTTCTTAATCTCAGTGGAGATATTTACAGATAAACAGCTACATACGCAGCATGTTCATGTCGTTCCTAAATGAGGTTTTATCTCTCTCCCCTCGCCACGAATCTGATTCTTCTGAGGAGTTCCAAGTACATTATCCTTTCCCCTGTGTAATTACCTTAACCATCTCCAGCTGTTTTTATTCTCAGAAGGGATACTCCCTGATATACAGCTTTGTACCACCTTCGTAAGTGCAGGTCCTAAATGAGCTTTTTTCTCTGTTCCCTCACCACAATCCAGATTCTTTTGGGGAGTTACCAGTACAGTCACCATACCAGGAAGTACTTAGTTTATTAAGCTACTACTTTTCTTAATCTCAGTTGGAGATATTTACTGATAAACAGCTACCTACGCAGCATGTTCATGTCGTTCCTAAATGAGGTTTTATCTCTGTCCCCTCACCACAAATCAGATTCTTCTGAGGAGTTCCCAGTACATTAAACTTTCCTCAATGTAATTACCTTTACAAGCTCCAGCTGCTCTTATTATCAGAAGGGATACTCCCTGATATACAGCTGCCTACCACCTTCGTGTGTGCAGGACCTAAATGAGCTTTTTTCTCTGTTCCCTCACCACAATTCAGATCCTTTTAGGGAGTTCCCAGTACAGTCACCATACCAGGAAGTACTTAATTTATTAAGGTACTGCTTTTCTTAATCTCAGTGGAGATATTTATTGATAAACACCTACCTACCCATTATGTTCATGTCGTTTATTAAAGAGCTTTTATCTATCCCCTCACCACAGATCAGATTCTTCTGAGAGTTCCCAGTACATTAACCTCTCCTCGATGTAATTACCTTAACAAGCTCCAGCTGTTCTTATTCTTAGAAGGGATACTCCCTGATATACAGCTGCCGACCCCCTTCATAAATGCAGGGCCTAAATGAGCTTTTTCTCTGTTCCCTCACCACAATACAGATTATTTTGGGGTGTTACCAGTACAGTATCCATAACAGGAAGTACTTAATTTATTAAGCTACTGCTTTTCTTAATCTCATTGGAGATATTTACTGATAAACAGCTACCTACGCAACATGTTCATGTCGTTGCTAAATGAGCTTGTATCTCTCTCCCCTCACCACAAATCAGATTGTTCTGAGGAGTTCCCAGTACATTATCCTTTCCCCTGTGTAATTACATTAACAAGCTCCAGCTGTTTTTATTCTCAGAAGGGATACTCCCTGATATACAGCTGCCTACCCCCTTCGTAAGTACAGGTCTAAATGAGCATTTTTCTCTGTTCCCTCACCACAATCCAGATTATTTTGGGGTGTTACCAGTACAGTAACCATACCAGGAAGTACTTAATTTATTAAGCTACTGCTTTTCTTAATCTCAGTGGAGATATTTACTGATAAACACCTACCTAAGCAGCATGTTCATGTCGTTCCTAAATGAGCTTTTATCTCTCTCCCCTCACCACAAATCAGATTCTTCTGAGGAGTTCCCAGTACATTATCCTTTCCCCTGTGTAATTACCTTAACAAGCTCCTGCTGTTTTTATTCTCAGAAGGGATACTCCCTGATATACAGCTGCCTACCCCCTTCGTAAGTTCAGGTCCAAAATGAGCTTTTTTCTCTGTTCCCTCACCACAATCCAGATTCTTTTGGGGAGTTTCCAGTACAGTAACCATACCAGGAAGTACTTAATTTATTAAGCTACTGCTTTTCTTAATCTCAGTGGAGATATTTACTGATAAACAGCTACCTACCCAGTATGTTCATGTCGTTCCTAAATGAGCTTTTATCTCTCTCCCCTCACCACAAATCAGATTCTTCTGAGGAGTTCCCAGTACATTAACCTTTCTATGTAATTACCTTAACAAGCTCCAGCTGTTCTTATTCTCAGAAGGGATACTCCCTGATATACAGCTGCCTACCCCTTCGTAAGTGCAGGTCTAAATGAGCTTTTTTCTCTGTTCCCTCACCACAATCCAGAATCTTTTGGGGAGTTACCAGTACAGTAACCATACCAGGTACTTCTTAATTTATTAAGCTACTGCTTTTCTTAATCTCAGTGGAGATATTTACTGATAAACAGCTACCTACCCAGTATGTTCATGTCTGTTCCTAAATGAGCTTTTATCTCTCTCCCCTCACCACAAATCAGATTCTTCTGAGGAGTTCCCAGTACATTAACCTTTCCTCTGTGTAATTACCTTAACAAGCTCCAGCTGTTCTTATCTCAGAAGGGATACTCCCTGATATACTGCTGCCTACCCCTGCGTAAGTGCAGTCCTAAATGAGCTTTTTCTCTGTTCCCTCACCACAATCCAGATTCTTTTGGGGAGTTACCAGTACAGTAACCATACCAGGAAGTACTTAATTTATTAAGCTACTGCTTTTCTTAATCTCAGTGGAGATATTTACTGATAAACAGCTACCTACGCAGCATGTATGTTAATTCGTTCCTAAATGAGCTTTTATCTCTCTCCCCTCACCACAAATCAGATTTTTCTGAGGAGTTCCCAGTACATTATCCTTTCCCCTGTGTATAATTACCTTAACAAGATCCACTGTTTTTATTCTCAGAAGGGATACTCCCTGATATACAGCTGCCTACCCCCTTCGTAACTGCAGGTCCTAAATGAGCTTTTTTCTCTGTTCCCTCACCACAATCCAGATTCTTTTGGGGAGTTACCAGTACAGTAACCATACCAGGAAGTACTTAATTTATTAAGCTACTGCTTTTCTTAATCTCAGTGGAGATATTTACTGATAAACAGCTACCTACGCCAGCATGTTCATGTCGTTCCTAAATGACTTTTATCTCTCTCCCCTCACCACAAATCAGATTCTTCTGAGGAGTTCCCAGTATATTATCCTTTCCCTTGTGTAATTACCTTAACAAGCTCCAGCTGTTTTATTCTCAGAAGGGATACTCCCTGATATACAGCTGCCTACCACCTTCGTAAGTGCAGGTCCTAAATGAGCTTTTTTCTCTGTTCCCTCACCACAATCCAGATTCTTTTGGGGAGTTACCAGTACAGTAACCATACCAGGAAGTACTTAATTTATTAAGCTACTGCTTTTCTTAATCTCAGTGGAGATATTTACTGATAAACAGCTACCTAGCAGCATGTTCATGTCGTTCCTAAATGAGCTTTTATCTCTCTCCCCTCACCACAAATCAGATTCTTCTGAGGAGTTCCCAGTACATTATCCTTTCCCCTGTGTAATTACCTTAACAAGCTCCAGCTGTTTTATTCTCAGAAGGGATACTCCCTGATATACAGCTGCCTACCCCTTCGTAAGTGCAGGACCTAAATGAGCTTTTTTCTCTGTTCCCTCACCACAATCCAGATTCTTTTTGGGAGTTACCAGTACAGTAACCATACCAGGAAGTACTTAATTTATTAAGCTACTGCTTTTCTTAACTCAGTGGAGATATTTACTGATAAACAGCTACCTACCAGCATGTTCATGTCGTTCCTAAATGAGCTTTTAGCTCTCTCCCCTCACCACAAATCAGATTCTTTGAGGAGTTCCCAATACTTATCCTTTCCCCTGTGTAATTACCTTAACAAGTCCAGCTGTTTTATTCTCAGAAGGGATACTCCCTGATATACAGCTGCCTACCCCCTTCGTAACTGCAGGTCCTAAATGAGCTTTTTTCTCTGTTCCCTCACCACAATCCAGATTCTTTTGGGGAGTTACCAGTACAGTCACCATACCAGGAAGTACTTAATTTATTAAGCTACTGCTTTTCTTAATCTCAGTGGAGATATTTACTGATAAACAGCTACATACGCAGCATGTTCATGTCGTTCCTAAATGAGCTTTTATCTCTCTCCCTTCACCACAAATCAGATTCTTCTGAGGAGTTCCCAGTACATTATCCTTTCCCCTGTGTAATTACCTTAACATGCTCCAGCTGTTTTTATTCTCAGAAGGGATACTCCCTGATATACAGCTGTGTACCACCTTCGTAAGTGCAGGTCCTAAATGAGCTTTTTTCTCTGTTCCCTCACCACAATCCAGATTCTTTTGGGGAGTTACCAGTACAGTAACCATACCAGGAAGTACTTAATTTATTAAGCTACTGCTTTTCTTAATCTCAGTGGAGATATTTACTGATAAACAGCTACCTACGCAGCATGTTCATGTCGTTCCTAAATGAGCTTTTATCTCTCCCCCTCACCACAAATCAGATTCTTCTGAGGAGTTCCCAGTACATTATCCTTTCCCCTGTGTAATTACCTTAACAAGCTCCAGCTGTTTTTATTCTCAGAAGGGATACTCCCTGATATACAGCTGCCTACCCCTTCGTAAGTGCAGGTCCTAAATGAGCTTTTTTCTCTGTTCCCTCACCACAATCCAGATTCTTTTGGGGTGTTCCAGTACAGTAACCATACCAGGAAGTACTTAATTTATTAAGCTACTGCTTTTCTTAATCTCAGTGGAGATATTTACTGATAAACAGCTACCTACGCAGCATGTTCATGTCGTTCCTAAATGAGCTTTTATCTCTCTCCCCTCACCACAAATCAGATTCTTCTGAGGAGTTCCCAGTACATTATCCTTTCCCCTGTGTAATTACTTAACAAGCTCCAGCTGTTTTTATTCTCAGAAGGGATACTCCCTGATATACAGCTGCCTACCCCCTTCTAAGTATGCAGGTCCTAAATGAGCTTTTTTCTCTGTTCCCTCACCACAATCCAGATTCTTTTGGGGAGTTACCAGTACAGTAACCATACCAGGAAGTACTTAATTTATTAAGCTACTGCTTTTCTTAATCTCAGTGGAGATATTTACTGATAAACAGCTACCTACGCAGCATGTTCATGTCGTTCCTAAATGAGTTTTATCTCTCTCCCCTCACCACAAATCAGATTCTTCTGAGGAGTTCCCAGTACATTATCCTTTCCCCTGTGTAATTACCTTAACAAGCTCCAGCTGTTTTTATTCTCAGAAGGGATACTCCCTGATATACAGCTGTACACCCCTTCGTAAGTGCAGGTCCTAAATGAGCTTTTTTCTCTGTTCCCTCACCACAATCCAGATTCTTTTGGGGAGTTACCAGTACAGTAACCATACCAGGAAGTACTTAATTTATTAAGCTACTGCTTTTCTTAATCTCAGTGGAGATATTTACTGATAACAGCTACTACGCAGCATGTTCATGTCGTTCCTAATGAGCATGTTCATGTTTCCTAAATGAGCTTTTATCTCTCTCCCCTCACCACAAATCAGATTCTTCTGAGGAGTTCCCAGTACATTATCCTTTCCCCTGTGTAATTACCTTAACAAGCTCCAGCTGTTTTTATTCTCAGAAGGGATACTCCCTGATATACAGCTGCCTACCCCCTTCGTAATGCAGGTCCTAAATGAGCTTTTTTCTCTGTTCCCTCACCACAATCCAGATTCTTTTGGGAGTTACCAGTACAGTAACCATACCAGGAAGTACTTAATTTATTAAGCTACTGCTTTTCTTAATCTCAGTGGAGATATTTACTGATAAACACCTACCTACCCAGTATGTTCATGTCGTTCCTAAATGAGCTTTTATCTCTCTCCCCTCACCACAAATCAGATTCTTCTGAGGAGTTCCCAGTACATTATCCTTTCCCCTGTGTAATTACCTTAACAAGCTCCAGCTGTTTTTATTCTCAGAAGGGATACTCCCTGATATACAGCTGCCTACCCCCTTCGTAACTGCAGGTCCTAAATGAGCTTTTTTCTCTGTTCCCTCACCACAATCCAGATTCTTTTGGGGAGTTACCAGTACAGTAACTATACCAGGAAGTACTTAATTTATTAAGCTACTGCTTTTCTTAATCTCAGTGGAGATATTTACTGATAAACAGCTACCTACCCAGTATGTTCATGTCGTTCCTAAATGAGCTTTTATCTCTCTCCCCTCACCACAAATCAGATTCTTCTGAGGAGTTCCCAGTACATTATCCTTTCCCCTGTGTAATTACCTTAACAAGCTCCAGCTGTTTTTATTCTCAGAAGGGATACTCCCTGATATACAGCTGCCTGTACCCCTTCGTAAGTGCAGGTCCTAAATGAGCTTTTTTCTCTGTTCCCTCACCACAATCCAGATTCTTTTGGGGAGTTACCAGTACAGTAACCATACCAGGAAGTACTTAATTTTTAAGCTACTGCTTTTCTTAATCTCAGTGGAGATATTTACTGATAAACAGCTACCTACCCAGTATGTTCATGTCGTTCCTAAATGAGCTTTTATCTCTCTCCCCTCACCACAAATCAGATTCTTCTGAGGAGTTCCCAGTACATTAACCTTTCCTCCTGTGTAATTACCTTAACAAGCTCCAGCTGTTTTTATTCTCAGAAGGGATACTCCCTGATATACAGCTGCCTGCCCCTTCGTAAGTGCAGGTCCTAAATGAGCTTTTTTCTCTGTTCCCTCACCACAATCCAGATTCTTTTGGGGAGTTACCAGTACAGTAACCATACCAGGAAGTACTTAATTTATTAAGCTACTGCTTTTCTTAATCTCAGTGGAGATATTTACTGATAAACAGCTACTACCCAGCATGTTCATGTCGTTCCTAAATGAGCTTTTATCTCTCTCCCCTCACCACAAATCAGATTCTTCTGAGGAGTTCCCAGTACATTATCCTTTCCCCTGTGTAATTACCTTAACAAGCTCCAGCTGTTTTTACTCAGAAGGGATACTCCCTGATATACAGCTGCCTACCCCCTTCGTAAGTGCAGGTCCTAAATGAGCTTTTTTCTCTGTTCCCTCACCACAATCCAGATTCTTTTGGGGAGTTACCAGTACAGTAACCATACCAGGAAGTACTTAATTTATTAAGCTACTGCTTTTCTTAATCTCAGTGGAGATATTTACTGATAAACAGCTACCTACGCAGCATGTTCATGTCGTTCCTAAATGAGCTTTTATCTCTCTCCCCTCACCACAAATCAGATTTTCTGAGGAGTTCCCAGTACATTATCCTTTCCCTGTTAATTACCTTAACAAGATCCAGCTGTTTTTATTCTCAGAAGGGATACTCCCTGATATACAGCTGCCTACCCCCTTCGTAAACTGCAGGTCCTAAATGAGCTTTTTTCTCTGTTCCCTCACCACAATCCAGATTCTTTTGGGGAGTTACCAGTACAGTAACCATACCAGGAAGTACTTCATTTATTAGCTACTGCTTTTCTTAATCTCAGTGGAGATATTTACTGATAAACAGCTACCTACGCAGCATGTTCATGTCGTTCCTAAATGAGCTTTTATCTCTCTCCCCTCACCACAAATCAGATTCTTCTGAGGAGTTCCAAGTACATTATCCTTTCCCCTGTGTAATTACCTTAACCATCTCCAGCTGTTTTTATTCTCAGAAGGGATACTCCCTGATATACAGTTGTACCCCTTCGTAAATGCAGGTCCTAAATGAGCTTTTTTCTCTGTTCCCTACCACAATCCAGATTCTTTTGGGGAGTTACCAGTAGAGTAACCATACCAGGAAGTACTTAATTTATTAAGCTACTGCTTTTCTTAATCTCAGTGGAGATATTTACTGATAAACAGCTACCTACGCAGCATGTTCATGTCGTTCCTAAATGAGCTTTTATCTCTCTCTCTTCACCACAAATCAGATTCTTCTGAGGAGTTCCCAGTACATTATCCTTTCCCCTGTGTAATTACCTTAACAAGCTCCAGCTGTTTTTATTCTCAGAAGGGATACTCCCTGATATACAGCTGCCTACCCCCTTCGTAATGCAGGTCCTAAATGAGCTTTTTTCTCTGTTCCCTCACCATAATCCAGATTCTTTTGGGGAGTTACCAGTACAGTAACCATACCAGGAAGTACTTAATTTATTAATCTACTGCTTTTCTTAATCTCAGTGGAGATATTTACTGATAAACAGCTACCTACGCATCATGTTCATGTCGTTCCTAAATGAGCTTTTATCTCTCTCCCCTCACCACAAATCAGATTCTTCTGAGGAGTTCCCAGTACATTATCCTTTCCCCTGTATAATTACCTTACAAGCTCCAGCTGTTTTTATTCTCAGAAGGGATACTCCCTGATATACAGCTGCCTACCCCCTTCGTAAGCGCAGGTTCTAAATGAGATTTTTCTCTGTTCCCTCACCACAATCCAGATTCTTTTGGGAGTAACCAGTACAGTAACCATACCAGGAAGTACTTAATTTATTAAGCTACTGCTTTTCTTAATCTCAGTGGAGATATTTACTGATAAACTGCTACCTACCCAGTATGTTCATGTCGTTCCTAAATGACGTTTTAATCTCTCTCCCCTCACCACAAATCAGATTCTTCTGAGGAGTTCCCAGTACATTATACTTTCCCCTGTGTAATTACCTTAACAAGCTCCAGCTATTTTTATTCTCAGAAGGGATACTCCCTGATATACAGCTGCCTACCCCCTTCGTAAGTGCAGGTCCTAAATGAGCTTTTTTCTCTGTTCCCTCACCACAATCCAGATTCTTTTGGGGAGTTACCAGTACAGTAACCATACCAGGAAGTACTTAATTTATTAAGCTACTGCTTTTCTTAATCTCAGTGGAGATATTTACTGATAAACAGCTACCTACGCAGCATGTTCATCTCATTCCTAAATGAGCTTTTATCTCTCACCCCTCACCACAAATCAGATTATTCTGAGGAGTTCCCAGTACATTATCCTTTCCCCTGTGTAATTACCTTAACAAGATCCAGCTGTTTTTATTGTCAGAAGGGATACTCCCTGATATACAGCTGCCTACCCCCTTCGTAACTGCAGGTCCTAAATGATCTTTTTTCTCTGTTCTCTCACCACAATCCAGATTCTTTTGGGGTGATTCCACTACAGTAACCAAACCAGGAAGTACTTTATTTATTACGCTACTGCTTTTCTTAATCTCAGTGGAGATATTTACTGATAAACAGCTACCTACGCAGCATATTCATGTCGTTCCTAAATGAGCTTTTATCTCTCTCCCCTCACCAAAAATCAGATTCTTCTGAGGAGTTCCAAGTTCATTATCCTTTCCCCTGTGTAATTACCTTAACAAGCTCCAGCTGTTTTTATTCTCAGAAGGGATACTCCCTGATATACAGCCATCCTACCCCCTAAGTATGTGCAGGTCCTAAATGCGCTTTTTTCTCTGTTCCCTCACCACAATCCAGATTCTTTGGGGGAGTTACCAGTACAGTAACCATACTAGTAAGTACTTAATTTATTAAGTTACTGCTTTTCTTAATCTCAGTGGAGATATTTACTGATAAACAGCTACCTATGCAGCACGTTCATTTCGTTCCTATATGAGTTTTAATCTCTCTCCCCTCACCACAAATCAGACTCTTCTGAGGAGTTCCCAGTACATTATCCTTTCCCCTGTGTAATTACCTTAACAAGCTCCCTCTGATTTTATTCTCAGAAGGAATACTCCCTGATATACAGCTGTGTACCACATTCGTAAGTGCAGGTCCTAAATGAGCTTTTTTCTCTGTTCGCTCACCACTATCCAGATTCTTTTGGGGAGTTACCAGTACAGTAACCATACCAGGAAGTACTTATTTTATTAAGCTACTGCTTTTCTTACTCTCAGTGGAGATATTTACTGATAATCAGCTATCTACGCAGCATGTTCATGTCGTTCCTAAATGAGCATGTTCATGTCGTTCCTACATGAGCTTTTATCTCTCTCCCCTCACTACAAATCAGATTCTTCTGAGGAGTTCCAAGTACATTATCCTTTCCCCTGTGTAATTACCTTAACAAGCTCCAGCTGTTTTTATTCTCTGAAGGGATACTCCCTGATATAGAGCTTCCTATCCCCTTCTTAAGTGCAGGTCGTAAATGAGCTTTTTTCTCTGTTCCCTCACCACAATCCAGATTCTTTTGGGGAGTTACCAGTACAGTAACTATACCAGGAAGTACTTAATTTATTAAGCTACTGCTTTTCTTAATCTCAGTGGAGATATTTACTGATAAACAGCTACCTACGCAGCATGTTCATGTCGTTCCTAAATGAGCTTTTTCTCTTTCCCCTCTCCACAAATCAGATGCTTCTGAGGTGTTCCCAGTACATT
>NW_025956794.1:0-45464 GCF_023159225.1 Perognathus longimembris pacificus | reverse complement strand
GAATCTGGATTGTGGTGAGGGAACAGAGAAAAAAGCTCATTTAGGACCTGCACTTACGACGGGGGTAGGCAGCTGTATATCAGGGAGTAAACCTTCTGAGAGTAAAAACAGCTGGAGCTTGTTAAGGTAATTACACAGGGGAAAGGATAATGTACTGGGAACTCCTCAGAAGAATCTGATTTGTGGTGAGGGGAGAGAGATAAAAGCTCATTTAGGAACGACATGAACATGATGCGTACGTAGCTGTTGATCAGTAAATATCTCTACTGAGATTAAGAAAAGCAATAACTTAATAAATTAAGTACTTCCGGCTATGGTTACTGTACTGGTAACTCTCCAAAAGGATCTGGATTGTGGTGAGGGAACATAGAAAAGAGCTCATTTAGGACCTGCACTTACGAAGGGGGTAGGCAGCTGTATATCAGGGAGTAAACATTCTGAGAATTAAAACAGCTGGAGCTTGTTAAGGTAATTACACAGGGGAAAGGATATTGTCCTGGGAACTCCTCAGAAGAATCTGATTTGTGGTGAGGGGAGAGAGATAAAAGCTCATTTAGGAACGACATGAACATGCTGCGTAGGTAGCTGTTTATCAGTAAATATCTCCACTGAGATTAAGAAAAGCAGTAGCTTAATAAATTAAGTACTTCCTGGTATGGTAACTGTACTGGTAACTCCCCAAAAGAATCTGGATTGTGGTGAGGGAACAGAGAAAAAAGCTCATTTAGGACCTGCACTTAAGAAGGGGGTAGGCAGCTGTATATCAGGGAGAAAACCTTCTGAGAATAAAAAAAGCTGGAGCTTGTTAAGGTAATTACACAGGGGAAAGGATAATGTATCGGGAACTCCTCAGAAGAATCTGATTTGTGGTGAGGGGAGAGAGATAAAAGCTCATTTAGGAACGACATGAACATGCTGCGTAGGTAGCTGTCTATCAGTAAATATCTCCACTGAGATTAGCAAAAGCAGTAGCTTAATAAATTAAGTACTTCCTGGTATGGTTACTGTACTGGTAACTCCACAAAAGAATCTGGATTGTGTTTGAGGGAACAGAGAAAAAAGCTCATTTGGGACCTGCACTTACGAAGGGGGTAGGCAGCTGTATATCAGGGAGTAAACCTTCTGAAAATAAAAAAAAGCTGGAGCTTGTTAAGGTAATTACACAGGGGAAAGGATAATGTACTGGGAACTCCTCAGAAGAATCTGTTTTGTGGTGAGGGGAGAGAGATAAAAGCTCATTTAGGAACGACATGAACATGCTGCGTAGGTAGCTGTTTATCAGTAAATATCTCCACTGAGATTAAGAAAAGCAGTAGCTTAATAAATTAAGTACTTCCTGGTTTGGTTACTGTACTGGTAACTCCACAAAAGAATCTGGATTGTGGTGAGGGAACAGAGAAAAAAGCTCATTTAGGACCTGCACTTACGAAGGGGGTAGGCAGATGTATATCAGGGAGTAAAACTTCTGAGAATAAAAACAGCTGGAGCTTGTTAAGGTAATTACACAGGGGAAAGGATAATGTACTGGGAACTATTCCGAAGAATCTGATTCGTGTTGAGGGGAGAGAGATAAAAGCTCATTTAGGAACGACATGAACATGCTGCGTAGGTAGCTGTTTATCAGTAAATATCTCCACTGAGACTAAGAAAAGCAGTAGCTTAATAAATTAAGTACTTCCTGGTATGGTTACTGTACTGGTATCGCCCAAAGGAATCTGGATTGTGGTGAGGGAACAAAGAAAAAAGCTCATTTAGGACCTGCACTTACGAAGGGGGTACGCAGCAGTATATCAGGGAGTAAACCTTCTGAGAATAAAAACAGCTGGAGCTTGTTGAGGTAATTACACAGGGGAAAGGATAATGTACTGGGAACTCCTCAGAAGAATCTGATTTGTGGTGAGGGGAGAGAGATAAAAGCTCATTTATGAACGACATGAACATGTTGCGTAGGTAGCTGTTTATCAGTAAATATCTCCACTGACATTAAGAAAAGCAGTTTGCTTAATAAATTATGTACTTCCTGGTATGGTTACTGTACTGGTAACTCTCCAAAAGAATCTGGATTGTGGTGAGGGAACAGAGAAAATAGCTCATTTAGGACCTGCACTTACGAAGGGGGTAGGCAGCTGTATATCATTGAGTAACCTTCTCAGATTAAAAACAGCTGGAGCTTGTTAAGGTAATTACACATGGGAAAGGATAATGTACTGGGAACTCCTCAGAAGAATCTGATTTGTGGTGAGGGGAGAGAGATAAAAGCTCATTTAGGAACGACATGAACATGCTGTGTGGGTAGCTGTTTATCAGTAAATATCTCCACTGAGATTAAGAAAAGCAGTAGCTTAATAAATTAAGTACTTCCTGGTATGGTTACTGTACAGGTAATTCCACAAAAGAATCTGGATTGTGGTGAGGGAACAGAGAAAAAAGCTCATTTAGGACCTGCACTTACGAAGGGGGGAGGCAGATGTATATCAGGAGTAAAACTTCTGAGAATAAAAACAGCTGGAGCTTGTTAAGGTAATTACACAGGGGAAAGGATAATGTACTGGAACTCCTCCGAAGAATCTGATTTGTGTTGAGGGGAGAGAGATAAAAGCTCATTTAAGAACGACATGAACATGCTGCGTAGGTAGCTGTTTATCAGTAAATATCTCCACTGAGACTTAGAAAAGCAATAGCTTAATAAATTAAGCACTTCCTGGTATGGTTACTGTACTGGTATCGCCCCAAAGGAATCTGGATTGTGGTGAGGGAACAAAGAAAAAAGCTCATTTAGGACCTGCACTTACGAAGGGGGTACGCAGCAGTATATCAGGGAGTAAACCTTCTGAGAATAAAAACAGCTGGAGCTTGTTAAGGTATTTACACAGGGGAAAGGATAATGTACTGGGAACTCCTCAGAAGAATGTGATTTGTGGTGAGGGGGAGAGAGATAAAAGCTCATTTAGGGGGCAGGGGATATAGCCTAGTGGCAAGAGTGCCTGCCTCTGATACATGAGGCCCTAGGTTCGGTTCCCCAGCACCACATATACAGAAAACGGCCAGAAGCGACGCTGTGGCTCAAGTGGCAGAGTGCTAGCCTTGAGCGGGAAGAAGCCAGGGACAGTGCTCAGGCCCTGAGTCCAAGGCCCAGGACTGGGAAAAAAAAAAAAAAAAAAGCTCATTTAGGAACGACATGAACATGCTGCATAGTTAGGTCTATCAGTAAATATCTCCACTGAGATTAAGAAAAGCAGTAGCTTAATAAATAAAGTACTTCCTTGTATGGTTACTGTACTGGAAACTCCCCAGAAGCATCTGGATTGTGGAGAGGGAACAGAGAAAAAAGCTCATTTAGGACCTGCACTTACAAAGGGGGTAGGCAGCTGTATATCAGGGAGTAAACCTTCTGAGAATAAAAACAGCTGGAGCTTGTTAAGATAATTACACAGGGGAAAGGATAATGTACTGGGAACTCCTCAGAAGAATGTGATTTGTGGTGAGGGGGAGAGAGATAAAAGCTCATTTAGGGTGCAGGGGATGTAGCCTAGTGGCAAGAGTGCCTGCCTCTGATACATGAGGCCCTAGGTTCGGTTCCCCAGACCCACATATACAGAAGACGGCCAGAAGCGGCGCTGTGGCTGAAGTGGCAGGAGTGCTAGACTTGAGCGGGAAGAAGCCAGGGACAGTGCTCAGGCCCTAAGTCCAAGGGCCAGGACTGGGAAAAAAAAAGAAAAAAAAAGCTCATTTAGGAGCGCCATGAACATGCTGCGTAGGTAGCTGTTTATCAGTAAATATCTCCACTGAGATTAAGAAAAGCAGTAGCTTAATAAATTAAGTACTTCCTGGTATGGTTACTGTACTGGTAACTCCCAAAAGAATCTGGATTGTCGTGAGGCAACAGAGAAAAAAGCTCATTTAGGACCTGCACTTACGAAGGTTGTAGGCAGCTGTATATCAGGGAGTAAACCTTCTGAGAATAAAAACAGCTGGAGCATGTTAAGGTAATTACACAGGGGAAAGGATAATGTACTGGGAACTCCTGAGAAGAATCTGATTTGTGGTGAGGGGGAGAGATAAAAGCTCATTTAAGAACGACATGAACATGCTGCGTAGGTAGCTGTTTATCAGTAAATATCTCCACTGAGATTAAGAAAAGCAGTAGCTTAATAAATAAAGTACTTCCTGGTATGGTTACTGCACTGGTAACTCCCCAAAAGAATCTGGATTGTGGTGAGGGAACAGAGAAAAAAAGCTCATTTAGGACCTGCACTTACGAAGGGGGTAGGCAGCTGTATATCAGGGAGTAAACCTTCTGAGAATAAAAACAGCTGGAGCTTCTTAAGGTAATTACACAGGGGAAAGGATAATGTACTGGGAACTCCTCAGAAGAATCTGATTTGTCGTGAGGGGAGAGAGATAAAAGCTCATTTAGGAACGACATGAACATGCTGCGTAGGTAGCTGTTTATCAGTAAATATCTCCACTGAGATTAAGAAAAGCAGTAGCTTAATTAATTAAGTACTTCCTAGTATGGTTACTGTACTGGTAACTCCCCAAAAGAATCTGGATTGTCCTGAGGCAACAGAGAAAAAAGCTCATTTAGGACCTGCACTGACGAAGGGGGTAGGCAGCTGTATATCAGGGAGTAAACCTTCTGAGGGTAAAAACACCTGGAGCATGTTAAGGTAATTACACAGGGGAAGGGATAATGTACTGGGAACTCCTCAGAAGAATCTGATTTGTGGTGAGGGGGAGAGAGAAAAAAGCTCATTTAAGAACGACATGAACATGCTGCATAGGTAGCTGTTTCTCAGTAAATATCTCCACTGAGATTAAGAAAAAGCAGTAGCTTAATAAATTAAGTACTTCCTGGTATGGTTTACTGTACTGGTAACACCCCAAAAGAAACTGGATTGTGGTGAGGGAACAGAGAAAAAAAGCTCATTTAGGACCTGCACTTACGAAGGGGGTAGGCAGCTGTATATAAGGGAGTAAACCTTCTGAGAATAAAAACAGCTGGAGCTTGTAAAGGTAATTACACAGGGGAAAGGATAATGTACTGGGAACTCCTCAGAATTATCTGATTTGTGGTGAGGGGAGAGAGATAAAAGCTCATTTAGGAACGACATTATCATGTTGTGTAGGTAGCTGTTTATCAGTAAATATCTCCACTGAGATTAAGAAAAGCAGTAGCTTAATAAATTAAGTACTTCCTGGTATGGTTACTGTACTGGGTAACTCCCCAAAAGCATCTGGATTGTGGTGAGGGAAAAGAGAAAAAAGCTCTTTTAGGACCTGCACTTCGAAGGGGGTAGGCAGCTCTATATCAGGGAATAAACCTTCTGAGAATAAAAACAGCTGGAACTTGTTAGGTAATTATACCAGGGAAAGGATAATGTACTGGGAACTCCTCAGAAGAATCTGATTTGTGGTGAGCGGAGAGAGATATAAGCTCATTTAGGAACGACATGAACATGCTGCGTAGGTAGCTGTTTATCAGTAAATATCTTCACTGAGATTAAGAAAAGCAGTAGCTTAATAAATTAAGTACTTCCTGGTATGGTTACTGTACTGGTAACTCCCCAAAGAATCTGGATTGTGGTGAGGGAACAGAGAAAAAAGCTCATTTAGGGCCTGCACTTACGAAGGGGTTGGCAGCTGTATATCAGAGAGTAAACCTTCTGAGAATAAAAACAGCTGGAGCTTGTTAAAGGTAATTACACAGGGAAAGGATAATGTACTGGGAACTCCTCAGAAGAATCTGATTTGTGGTGAGGGGAGAGAGATAAAAGCTCATTTAGGAACGACATGAACATGCTGCGTAGGTAGCTGTTTATCTGTAAATATCTCCACTGAGATTAAGAAAAGCAGTAGCTTAATAAATTAAGTACTTCCTGGTATGGTTACTGTACTGGTAACTCCCCAAAAGAATCTGGATTGTGGTGAGGGAACAGAGAAAAAAGCTCATTTAGGACCTGCACTTACGAAGGGGGTAGGCAGCTGTATATCAGGGAGTAAACCTTCTGAACATAAAAAAAGCTGGAGCTTGTTAAGGTAATTACACAGGGGAAAGGATAATGTACTGGGAACTCCTCAGAAGAATCTGATTTGTGGTGAGGGGAGAGAGATAAAAGCTCATTTAGGAACGACATGAACATGCTGCGTAGGTAGCTGTTTATCAGTAAATATCTCCACTGAGATTAAGAAAAGCAGTAGCTTAATAAATTAAGTACCTCCTGGTATGGTTACTGTTCTGGTAACTCCCCAAAAGAATCTGGATTGTGGTGAGGGAACAGAAAAAAAGCTCATTTACGACCTGCACTTACGAAGGGGGTAGGCAGCTGTATATCAGGGAGTAAACCTTCTGAGAATAAAAACAGCTGGAGCTTGTTAAGGTAATTACACAGGGGAAAGGATAATGTACTGGGAACTCCTCAGAAGAATCTGATTTGTGGTGAGGGGAGAGAGATAAAAGCTCATTTAGGAACGACATGAACATGCTGAGTAGGTAGCTGTTTATCAGTAAATATCTCCACTGAGATTAAGAAAAGCAGTAGCTTAATAAATTAAGTACTTCCTGGTATGGGTACTGTACTGGTAACTCCCCCAAAAGAATCTGGATTGTGGTGAGGGAACAGAGAAAAAAGCTCATTTAGTACCTGCACTTACGAAGGGGTAGGCAGCTGTATATCAGGGAGTAAACCTTCTGAGAATAAAAACAGCTGGAGCTTGTTAAGGTAATTACACAGGGGAAAGGATAATGTACCGGGAACTCCTCAGAAGAATCTGATTTGTGGTGAGGGGAGAGAGATAAAAAGCTCATTTAGGAACGACATGAACATGCTGCGTAGGTAGCTGTTTATCAGTAAATATCTCCACTGAGATTAAGAAAAGCAGTAGCTTAATAAATTAAGTACTTCCTGGTATGGTAACTGTACTGGTAACTCCCCAAAAGAATCTGGATTGTGGTGAGGGAACAGAGAAAAAAGCTCATGGAGAACTGCACTTACGAAGGGGGTCGGCAGCTGTATATCAGGGAGTAAACCTTCTGAGAATAAAAACAGCTGGAGCTTGTTAAGGTAATTACACAGGGGAAAGGAGAGTGTACTGGGAACTCCTCAGAAGAATCTGATTTGTGGTGAGGGGAGAGAGATAAAAGCTCATTTAGGAACGACATGAACATGCTGCGTAGGTAGCTGTTTATCAGTAAATATCTCCACTGACATTAAGAAAAGCAGTAGCTTAATAAATTATGTACTTCCTGGTATGGTTACTGTATTGGTAACTCCCCAAAAGAATCTGGATTGTGGTGAGGGAACAGAGAAAATAGCTCATTTAGGACTGCACCTACGAAGGGGGTAGGCAGCTGTATATCAGGGAGTAAACCTTCTCAGAATAAAAACAGCTGGAGCTTGTTAAGGTAATTACACATGAGAAAGGATAATGTACTGGGAACTCCTCAGAAGAATCTGATTTGTGGTGAGGGGAGAGAGTAAAAGCTCATTTAGGATGACATGAACATGCTGCATAGGTAGCTGTTTATCAGTAAATATCTCCACTGAGATTAAGAAAAGCAGTAGCTCAATAAAATAAGTACTTCCTGGTATGGTTACCGTACTGGTATCGCCCCAAAGGAATCTGGATTGTGGTGAGGGAACAAAGAAAAAAGCTCATTTATGACCTGCACTTACGAAGGGGGTACGCAGCTGTATATCAGGGAGTAAACCTTCTGAGAATAAAAACAGCTGGAGCTTGTTAAGGTAATTACACAGAGGAAAGGATAATGTACTGGGAACTCCTCAGAAGAATCTGATTTGTGGTGAGGGGGAGAGAGATAAAAGCTCATTGAGGAACGACATGATCATGCTGCGTAGGTAGCTGTTTATCAGTAAATATCTCCACTGAGATTAAGAAAAGCAGTAGCTTAATAAATTAAGTACTTCCTGGTATGGTTACTGTACTGGTAACTCCCCAAAAGCATCTGGATTATGGTGAGGGAACAGAGAAAAAAGCTCATTTAGGACCTGCACTTACGACGGGGGTAGGCAGCTGTATATCAGGGGAGTAAACCTTCTGAGAATAAAAACATCTGGAGCTTGTTAAGGTAATTACACAGGGGAAAGGATAATGTACTGGGAACTCCTCAGAAGAATCTGATTTGTGGTGAGGGGAGAGAGATAAAAGCTCATTAGGAACGACATGAACATGCGCGTAGGTAGCTGTTTATCAGTTAATATCTCCACTGAGATTAAGAAAAGCAGTAGCTTAATAAATTAAGTACTTCCTGGTATATTTACTGTACTGGTAACTCCCCAAAAGAATCTGGATTGTGGTGAGGGAACAGAGAAAAAAGCTCATTTAGGACCTGCACTTACGAAGGGGGTAGGCAGCTGTATATCAGGGAGTAAACCTTCTGAGAATAAAACAGCTGGAGCTTGTTAAGGTAATTACACAGGGGAAAGGATAATGTACTGGGAACTCCTCAGAAGAATCTGATTTGTGGTGAGGGGGAGAGAGATAAAAGCTCATTTAGGAACGACATGAACATGCTGCGTAGGTAGCTGTTTATCAGTAAATATCTCCACTGAGAATAAGAAAAGCAGTAGCTTAATAAATTAAGTACTTCCTGGTATGGTTACTGTACTGGTAACTCCCCAAAAGAATCTGGATTGTGGTGAGGGAACAGAGAAAAAAGCTCCTTTAGGACCTGCACTTACGAAGGGGGTAGGCAGTTGTATATCAGGGAGTAAACCTTTCTGAGAATAAAAGAGCTGGAGCTTGTTAAGGTAATTACACAGGGGAAAGGATAATGTACTGGGAACTCCTCAGAAGAATCTGATTTGTGGTGAGGGGAGAGAGATAAAAGCTCATTTAGGAACGACATGAACATGCTGCGTAGGTAGCTGTTTATCAGTAAATATCTCCACTGAGATTAAGAAAAGCAGTAGCTTAATAAATTAAGTACTTTCTGGTATGGTTACTGTACTGGTAACTCCCCAAAAGAATCTGGATTGTGGTGAGGGAACAGAGAAAAAAGCTCATTTAGGACCTGCACTTACGAAGGGGGTAGGCAGCTGTATATCAGGGAGTAAACCTTCTGAGCATAAAAACAGCTGGAGCTTGTTAAGGTAATTACACAGGGGAAAGGATAATGTACTGGGAACTCCTCAGTAGAATCGGATTTGTGGTGAGGGGAGAGAGATAAAAGCTCATTTAGGAACGTCATGAACATGCTGCGTAGGTAGCTGTTTATCAGTAAATATCTCCACTGAGATTAAGAAAAGAAGTAGCTTAATAAATTAAGTACTTCCTGGTATGGTTACTGTACTGGTAACTCCCCAAAAGAATCTGGATTGTGTTGAGGGAACAGAGAAAAAAGCTCATTTAGGACCTGCACTTACGAAGGGGGTAGGCAGCTGTATATCAGGGAGTAAACCTTCTGAGAATAAAAAAAGCTGGAGCTTGTTAAGGTAATTACACAGGGGAAAGGATAATGTACTGGGAACTCCTCAAAATAATCTGATTTGTGGTGAGGGGAGAGAGATAAAAGCTCATTTAGGAAACGACATGACCATGCTGCATAGGTAGCTGTTTATCAGTAAATATCTCCACTGAGATAAAGAAAAGCTGTAGCTTAATAAATTAAGTACTTCCTGGTATGGTTACTGGACTGGTACCTCCCCAAAAGAATCTGGATTTTGGTGAGGGAACAGAGAAAAAAGCTCATTTAGGACCTGCACTTACGAAGGGGGCAGGCAGCAGTATATCAGTGAGTAAACCTTCTGAGAATAAAAACAGCTGGAGCTTGTTAAGTTAATTACACAGGGGAAAGGACAATGTACTGTCAAGTCCTCAGAAGAATCTGATTTGTGGTGAGGGGGAGAGAGATAAAAGCTCATTTAGGAAAGACATGAACATGCTGCGTAGGTAGCTGTTTATCAGTAAATATCTCCACTGAGATTAAGAAAAGCAGTAGCTTATTAAATTAAGTACTTCCGGGTATGGTTACTGTACTGGTAACTCCCAAAAAGAATCTGGATTGTGCTGAGGGAACAGAGAAAAAAGCTCATTTAGGACCTGCACTTACGAAGGGGGTAGGCAGCTGTATATCAGGGAATAAACCTTCTGAGAATAAAAACAGCTGGAGCTTGTTAAGGTAATTACACAGGGGAAAGGATAATGTACTGGGAACTCCTCAGAAGAATCTGATTTGTGGTGAGGGGAGAGAGATAAAAGCTCATTTAGGAAAGACAGGAACATGCTGCGTAGGTAGCTGTTTATCAGTAAATATCTCCACTGAGATTAAGAAAAGCAGTAGCTAAATAAATTAAGTACTTCCTGGTATGGTTACTGTACTGGTAACTCCCCAAAAGAATCTGGATTGTGGTGAGGGAACAGAGAAAAAAGCTCCTTTAGGACCTGCACTTACGAAGGGGGTAGGCAGTTGTATATCAGGGAGTAAACCTTCTGAGAATAAAAACAGCTGGAGCTTGTTAAGGTAATTACACAGGGGAAAGGATAATGTACTGGGAACTCCTCAGAAGAATCTGATTTGTGGTGAGGGGAGAGAGATAAAAGCTCATTTAGGAACGACATGAACATGCTGCGTAGGTAGCTGTTTATCAGTAAATATCTCCACTGAGATTAAGAAAGCAGTAGCTTAATAAATTAAGTACTTCCTGGTATGGTTACTGTACTGTAACTCCCCAAAAGAATCTGGATTGTGGTGAGGGAACAGAGAAAAAAGCTCATTTAGGACCTGCACTTACGAAGGGGGTAGGCAGCTGTATATCAGGGAGTAAACCTTCTGAGCATAAAAACAGCTGGAGCTTGTTAAGGTAATTACACAGGGCAAAGGATAATGTACTGGGAACTCCTCAGTAGAATCGGATTTGTGGTGAGGGGAGAGAGATAAAAGCTCATTTAGGAACGACATGAACATGCTGCGTAGGTAGCTGTTTATCAGTAAATATCTCCACTGAGATTAAGAAAAGCAGTAGCTTAATAAATTAAGTACTTCCTGGTATGGTTACTGTACTGGTAACTCCCCAAAAGAATCTGGATTGTGTTGAGGGAACAGAGAAAAAAGCTCATTTAGGACCTGCACTTACGAAGGGGGTAGGCAGCTGTATATCAGGGAGTAAACCTTCTGAGAATAAAAAAAGCTGGAGCTTGTTAAGGTAATTACACAGGGGAAAGGATAATGTACTGGGAACTCCTCAAAATAATCTGATTTGTGGTGAGGGGAGGGAGATAAAAGCTCATTTAGGAACGACATGACCATGCTGCATAGGTAGCTGTTTATCAGTAAATATCTCCACTGAGATAAAGAAAAGCTGTAGCTTAATAAATTAAGTACTTCCTGGTATGGTTACTGGAGTGGTACCTCCCCAAAGAATCTGGATTTTGGTGAGGGAACAGAGAAAAAAGCTCATTTAGGACCTGAACTTACGAAGGGTGTAGGCAGCTGTATATCAGGGAGTAAACCTTCTGAGAATAAAAACAGCTGGAGCTTGTTAAGGTAATTACACAGGGGAAAGGATAATGTACTGGGAACTCCTCAGAAGAATCTGATTTGTGGTGAGGGGAGAGAGATAAAAGCTCATTTAGGAACGACATGAACATGCTGCGTAGGTAGCTGTTTATCAGTAAATATCTCCACTGAGATTAAGACAAGCAGTAGCTTAATAAATTAAGTACTTCCTGGTATGGTTCCTGTACTGGTAACTCCCCAAAAGAATCTGGAATGTGGTGATGAACAGAGAAAAAAGCTCATTTAGGACCTGCACTTACGAAGGGTGTAGGCAGCTGTATATCAAGGAGTAAACCTTCTGAGAATACAAACAGCTGCAGCTTGTTAAGGTAATTACACAGGGGAAAGGACAATGTGCTGGGAACTCCTCAGAAGAATCTGATTTGTGGTGAGGGGAGAGAGATAAAAGCTCATTTAGGAATGACATGAACATGCTGCGTACGTAGCTGTTTATCAGTAAATATCTCCACTGAGATTAAGAAAAGCAGTAGCTTAATAAATTAAGTACTTCCTGGTATGGTTCCTGTACCGGTAACTCCCCAAAAGAATCTGGGTTGTGGTGAGGGAACAGAGAAAAAAGCTCATTTAGGAACTGCACTTACGAAGGGTTTAGGCAGCTGTATATCAGGGAGTAAACCTTCTGAGAATAAAAACAGCTGGAACTTGTTAAAGTAATTCCACAGGGGAAAGGATAATGTACTGGGAACTCCTCAGAAGAATCTGATTTGTGGTGAGGGGGAGAAAGATAAAAGCTCATTTAGGAACGACATGAACATGCTGCGTAGGTAGCTGTTTATCAGTAAATATCTCCACTGAGATTAAGAAAAGCAGTAGCTTAATAAATTAAGTACTTCCTGGTATGGTTACTGTACTGGTAACTCCCCAAAAGAATCTGGATTGTGGTGAGGGAACAGAGAAACAAGCTCATTTAGGCCCTGCACTTACGAAGGGGGTAGGCAGCTGTATATCAGGGAGTAAACCTTCTGAGAATAAAAACAGCTGGAGCTTGTTAAGGTAATTACACATGGGAAAGGATAATGTACTGGGAACTCCTCAGAAGAATCTGATTTGAGGTGAGGGGAGAGAGATAAAAGCTCATTTAGGAACGACATGATCATGCTGCGTAGGTAGCTGTTTATCAGTAAATATCTCCACTGAGATTAAGAAAAGCAGTAGCTTAATAAATTAAGTACTTCCTGGTATGGTTACTGTACTGGTAACTCCCCAAAAGCATCTGGATTATGGTGAGGGAACAGAGAAAAAAGCTCATTTAGGACCTGCACTTACGAAGGGGGTAGGCAGCTGTATATCAGGGAGTAAACCTTCTGATAATAAAAACATCTGGAGCTTGTTAAGGTAATTACACAGGGGAAAGGATAATGTACTGGGAACTCCTCAGAAGAATCTGATTTGTGGTGAGGGGAGAGAGATAAAAGCTCATTAGGAACGACATGAACATGCGCGTAGGTAGCTGTTTATCAGTAAATATCTCCACTGAGATTAAGAAAAAGCAGTAGCTTAATAAATTAAGTACTTCCTGGTATGGTTACTGTACTGGTAACTCCCCAAAAGAATCTGGATTGTGGTGAGGGACAGAGAAAAAAGCTCATTTAGGACCTGCACTTACGAAGGGGGTAGGCAGCTGTATATCAGGGAGTAAACCTTCTGAACATAAAAAAGCTGGAGCTTGTTAAGGTAATTACACAGGGGAAAGGATAATGTACTGGGAACTCCTCAGAGGAATCTGATTTGTGGTGAGGGGAGAGAGATAAAAGCTCATTTAGGAACGACATGAACATGCTGCGTAGGTAGCTGTTTATCAGTAAATATCTCCACTGAGAATAAGAAAAGCAGTAGCTTAAATAAATTAAGTACTTCCTGGTATGGTTACTGTACTGGTAACTCCCCAAAAGAATCTGGATTGTGGTGAGGGGAACAGAGAAAAAAGCTCCTTTAGGACCTGCACTTACGAAGGGGGTAGGCAGCTGTATATCAGGGAGTAAACCATCTGACAATAAAAACAGCTGGAGCTTGTTAAGGTAATTACACAGGGGAAAGCATAATATACTTTGAACTCCTCAGAAGAATCTGATTTGGCGTGAGGGGAGAGAGATAAAAGCTCATTTAGGAACGACATGAACATGCTGCGTACGTAGCTGTTTATCAGTAAATATCTCCACTGAGATTAAGAAAAGCAGTAGCTTAATAAATTAAGTACTTCCTGGTATGGTTACTGTACTGGTAACTCCCCAAAAGAATCTGGATTGTGCTGAGGGAACAGAGAAAAAAGCTCATTTAGGACCTGCACTTACGAATGGGGTAGGCAGCAGTATATCAGTGAGTAAACCTTCTGAGAATAAAAACAGCTGGAGCTTGTTAAGTTAATTACACAGGGGAAAGGACAATGTACTGTCAAGTCCTCAGAAGAATCTGATTTGTGGTGAGGGGAGAGAGATAAAAGCTCATTTAGGAAAGACATGAACATGCTGCGTAGGTAGCTGTTTATCAGTAAATATCTCCACTGAGATTAAGAAAAGCAGTAGCTTATTAAATTAAGTACTTCCGGGTATGGTTACTGTACTGGTAACTCCCAAAAAGAATCTGGATTGTGCTGAGGGAACAGAGAAAAAAGCTCATTTAGGACCTGCACTTACGAAGGGGGTAGGCAGCTGTATATCAGGGAATAAACCTTCTGAGAATAAAAACAGCTGGAGCTTGTTAAGGTAATTACACAGGGGAAAGGATAATGTACTGGGAACTCCTCAGAAGAATCTGATTTGTGGTGAGGGGAGAGAGATAAAAGCACATTTAGGAAAGACAGGAACATGCTGCGTAGGTAGCTGTTTATCAGTAAATATCTCCACTGAGATTAAGAAAAGCAGTAGCTAAATAAATTAAGTACTTCCTGGTATGGTTACTGTACTGGTAACTCCCCAAAAGAATCTGGATTGTGGTGAGGGAACAGAGAAAAAAAGCTCCTTTAGGACCTGCACTTACGAAGGGGGTAGGCAGTTGTATATCAGGGAGTAAACCTTCTGAGAATAAAAACAGCTGGAGCTTGTTAAGGTAATTACACAGGGGAAAGGATAATGTACTGGGAACTCCTCAGAAGAATCTGATTTGTGGTGAGGGGAGAGAGATAAAAGCTCATTTAGGAACGACATGAACATGCTGCGTAGGTAGCTGTTTATCAGTAAATATCTCCACTGAGATTAAGAAAAGCAGTAGCTTAATAAATTAAGTACTTCCTGGTATGGTTACTGTACTGGTAACTCCCCAAAAGAATCTGGATTGTGGTGAGGGAACAGAGAAAAAAGCTCATTTAGGACCTGCACTTACGAAGGGGTAGGCAGCTGTATATCAGGGAGTAAACCTTCTGAGCATAAAAAGAGCTGGAGCTTGTTAAGGTAATTACACAGGGGAAAGGATAATGTACTGGGAACTCCTCAGTAGAATCGGATTTGTGGTGAGGGGAGAGAGATAAAAGCTCATTTAGGAACGACATGAACATGCTGCGTAGGTAGCTGTTTATCAGTAAATATCTCCACTGAGATTAAGAAAAGCAGTAGCTTAATAAATTAAGTACTTCCTGGTATGGTTACTGTACTGGTAACTCGCCAAAAGAATCTGGATTGTGTTGAGGGAACAGAGAAAAAAGCTCATTTAGGACCTGCACTTACGAAGGGGGTAGGCAGCTGTATATCAGGGAGTAAACCTTCTGAGAATAAAAAAAGCTGGAGCTTGTTAAGGTAATTACACAGGGGAAAGGATAATGTACTGGGAACTCCTCAAAATAATCTGATTTGTGGTGAGGGGAGAGAGATAAAAGCTCATTTAGGGACGACATGACCATGCTGCATAGGTAGCTGTTTATCAGTAAATATCTCCACTGAGATAAAGAAAAGCTGTAGCTTAATAAATTAAGTACTTCCTGGTATGGTTACTGGACTGGTACCTCCCCAAAAGAATCTGGATTTTGGTGAGGGAACAGAGAAAAAAGCTCATTTAGGACCTGAACTTACGAAGGGTGTAGGCAGCTGTATATCAGGGAGTAAACCTTCTGAGAATAAAAACAGCTGGAGCTTGTTAAGGTAATTACACAGGGGAAAGGATAATGTACTGGGAACTCCTCAGAAGAATCTGATTTGTGGTGAGGGGAGAGAGATAAAAGCTCATTTAGGAACGACATGAACATGCTGCGTAGGTAGCTGTTTATCAGTAAATATCTCCACTGAGATTAAGACAAGCAGTAGCTTAATAAATTAAGTACTTCCTGGTATGGTTCCTGTACTGGTAACTCCCCAAAAGAATCTGGAATGTGGTGATGAACAGAGAAAAAAGCTCATTTAGGACCTGCACTTACGAAGGGTGTAGGCAGCTGTATATCAAGGAGTAAACCTTCTGAGAATAAAAACAGCTGCAGCTTGTTAAGGTAATTACACAGGGGAAAGGACAATGTGCTGGGAACTCCTCAGAAGAATCTGATTTGTGGTGAGGGGAGAGAGATAAAAGCTCATTTAGGAATGACATGAACATGCTGCGTACGTAGCTGTTTATCAGTAAATATCTCCACTGAGATTAAGAAAAGCAGTAGCTTAATAAATTAAGTACTTCCTGGTATGGTTCCTGTACTGGTAACTCCCCAAAAGAATCTGGATTGTGGTGAGGGAACAGAGAAAAAAGCTCATTTAGGAACTGCACTTACGAAGGGTTTAGGCAGCTGTATATCAGGGAGTAAACCTTCTGAGAATAAAAACAGCTGGAACTTGTTAAAGTAATTCCACAGGGGAAAGGATAATGTACTGGGAACTCCTCAGAAGAATCTGATTTGTGGTGAGGGGAGAAAGATAAAAGCTCATTTAGGAACGACATGAACATGCTGCGTAGTTAGCTGTTTATCAGTAAATATCTCCACTGAGATTAAAAAAAGCAGTAGCTTAATAAATTAAGTACTTCATGGTATGGTTACTGTACTGGTAACTCCCCAAAAGAATCTGGATTGTGGTGAGGGAACAGAGAAAAAAGCTCATTTAGGACCTGCACTTACGAAGGGGGTAGGCAGTTGTATATCAGGGAGTAAACCTTCTGAAAATAAAAACAGCTGGAGCTTGTTAAGGTAATTACAAAGGGGAAAGGATAATGTACTGGGAACTCCTCAGAAGAATCTGATTTGAGGTGAGGGGAGAGAGATAAAAGCTCATTTAGGAACGACATGAACATGCTGGGTAGGTTGCTGTTTATCAGTAAATATCTCCACTGAGATTAAGAAAAGCAGTAGCTTAATAAATTAAGTACTTCCTGGTATGGTTACTGTACTGGTAACTCCCCAAAAGAATCTGGATTGTGGTGAGGGAACAGAGAAAAATCTCATTTAGGAAGTGCACTTACGAAGGGAGTAGGCAGCTGTATATCAGGGAGTAAACCTTCTGAGAATAAAAACAGCTGGAGCTTGTTAAGGTAATTACACAGGGGAAAGGATAATGTACTGGGAACTCCTCAGAAGAATCTGATTTGTGGTGAGGGGAGAGAGATAGAAGCTCATTTAGGAAAGACATGAACATGCCGCGTAGGTAGCTGTTTATCAGTAAATATCTCCACTGAGATTAAGAAAAGCAGTAGCTTAATGAATTAAGTAATTCCTGGTATGGTTACTCTACTGGTAACTCCCCAAAATAATCTGGATTGTTGTGAGGGAATAGAGAAAAAAGCTCATTTAGGACCTGCAGTTACGAAGGGGGTAGGCAGCTGTATATCAGGGAGTAAACCTTCTGAGAATAAAAACAGCTGGAGCTTGTTAAGGTAATTACACAGGGGAAAGGATAATGTACTGGGAACTCCTCAGAAGAATCTGATTTGTGGTGAGGGGAGAGAGATAAAAGCTCATTTAGGAACGACAAGAACATGCTGCGTAGGTAGCTGTTTATCAGTAAATATCTCCACTGAGATTAAGAAAAGCAGTAGCTTAATAAATTAAGTACTTCCTGGTATGGTTACTGTACTGGTTACTCCCCAAAAGAATCTGGATTGTGGTGAGGGAAGAGAGAAAAAAGCTCATTTAGGACCTGCACTTACGAAGGGGGTAGGCAGCTGTATATCAGGGAGTAAACCTTCTGAGAATAAAAACAGCTGGAACTTGTTAAGGTAATTACACAGGGGAAAGGATAATGTACTGGGAACTCCTCAGAAGAATCTGATTTGTGGTGAGGGGAGAGAGACAAAAGCTCATTTAAGAACGACATGAACATGCTGCCAAGGTAGCTGTATATCAGTAAATATCTCCACTGAGATTAAGAAAAGCAGTAGCTTAATAAATTAAGTACTTGCTGGTATGGTTACTGTACTGGTAACTCGCCAAAAGAATCTGGATTGTGGTGAGGGAACAGAGAATAAAGCTCATTTAGGACCTGCACTTACGAAGGGGGTAGGCAGCTGTATATCAGGGAGTAAACATTCTGAGAATAAAAACAGCTGGAGCTTGTTAACGTAATTACACAGCGGAAAGGATAATGTACTGGGAACTCCTCAGAAGAATCTGATTTGTGGTGAGGGGAGAGAGACAAAAGCTCATTTAAGAACGACATGAACATGCTGCCTAGGTAGCTGTATATCAGTAAATATCTCCACTGAGATTAAGAAAAGCAGTAGCTTAATAAATTAAGTACTTGCTGGTATGGTTATTGTACTGGTAACTCCCCAAAAGAATCTGGATTGTGGTGAGGGAACAGAGAAAAAAGCTCATTTAGGACCTGAACTTACGAAGGGTGTAGGCAGCTGTATATCAGGGAGTAAACCTTCTGAGAATAAAAACAGCTGGAGCTTGTTAAGGTAATTACACAGGGGAAAGGATAATGTACTGGGAACTCCTCAGAAGAATCTGATTTGTGGTGAGGGGAGAGAGATAAAAGCTCATTTAGGAACGACATGAACATGCTGCGTAGGTAGCTGTTTATCAGTAAATATCTCCACTGAGATTAAGACAAGCAGTAGCTTAATAAATTAAGTACTTCCTGGTATGGTTCCTGTACTGGTAACTCCCCAAAAGAATCTGGAATGTGGTGATGAACAGAGAAAAAAGCTCATTTAGGACCTGCACTTACGAAGGGTGTAGGCAGCTGTATATCAAGGAGTAAACCTTCTGAGAATAAAAACAGCTGCAGCTTGTTAAGGTAATTACACAGGGGAAAGGACAATGTGCTGGGAACTCCTCAGAAGAATCTGATTTGTGGTGAGGGGAGAGAGATAAAAGCTCATTTAGGAATGACATGAACATGCTGCGTACGTAGCTGTTTATCAGTAAATATCTCCACTGAGATTAAGAAAAGCAGTAGCTTAATAAATTAAGTACTTCCTGGTATGGTTCCTGTACTGGTAACTCCCCAAAAGAATCTGGGTTGTGGTGAGGGAACAGAGAAAAAAGCTCATTTAGGAACTGCACTTACGAAGGGTTTAGGCAGCTGTATATCAGGGAGTAAACCTTCTGAGAATAAAAACAGCTGGAACTTGTTAAAGTAATTCCACAGGGGAAAGGATAATGTACTGGGAACTCCTCAGAAGAATCTGATTTGTGGTGAGGGGAGAAAGATAAAAGCTCATTTAGGAACGACATGAACATGCTGCGTAGTTAGCTGTTTATCAGTAAATATCTCCACTGAGATTAAAAAAAGCAGTAGCTTAATAAATTAAGTACTTCATGGTATGGTTACTGTACTGGTAACTCCCCAAAAGAATCTGGATTGTGGTGAGGGAACAGAGAAAAAAGCTCATTTAGGACCTGCACTTACGAAGGGGGTAGGCAGTTGTATATCAGGGAGTAAACCTTCTGAGAATAAAAACAGCTGGAGCTTGTTAAGGTAATTACAAAGGGGAAAGGATAATGTACTGGGAACTCCTCAGAAGAATCTGATTTGAGGTGAGGGGAGAGAGATAAAAGCTCATTTAGGAACGACATGAACATGCTGGGTAGGTTGCTGTTTATCAGTAAATATCTCCACTGAGATTAAGAAAAGCAGTAGCTTAATAAATTAAGTACTTCCTGGTATGGTTACTGTACTGGTAACTCCCCAAAAGAATCTGGATTGTGGTGAGGGAACAGAGAAAAATCTCATTTAGGAAGTGCACTTACGAAGGGAGTAGGCAGCTGTATATCAGGGAGTAAACCTTCTGAGAATAAAAACAGCTGGAGCTTGTTAAGGTAATTACACAGGGGAAAGGATAATGTACTGGGAACTCCTCAGAAGAATCTGATTTGTGGTGAGGGGAGAGAGATAGAAGCTCATTTAGGAAAGACATGAACATGCTGCGTAGGTAGCTGTTTATCAGTAAATATCTCCACTGAGATTAAGAAAAGCAGTAGCTTAATGAATTAAGTAATTCCTGGTATGGTTACTCTACTGGTAACTCCCCAAAATAATCTGGATTGTGGTGAGGGAACAGAGAAAAAAGCTCATTTAGGACCTGCAGTTACGAAGGGGGTAGGCAGCTGTATATCAGGGAGTAAACCTTCTGAGAATAAAAACAGCTGGAGCTTGTTAAGGTAATTACACAGGGGAAAGGATAATGTACTGGGAACTCCTCAGAAGAATCTGATTTGTGGTGAGGGGAGAGAGATAAAAGCTCATTTAGGAACGACAAGAACATGCTGCGTAGGTAGCTGTTTATCAGTAAATATCTCCACTGAGATTAAGAAAAGCAGTAGCTTAATAAATTAAGTACTTCCTGGTATGGTTACTGTACTGGTTACTCCCCAAAAGAATCTGGATTGTGGTGAGGGAAGAGAGAAAAAAGCTCATTTAGGACCTGCACTTACGAAGGGGGTAGGCAGCTGTATATCAGGGAGTAAACCTTCTGAGAATAAAACAGCTGGAAATTGTTAAGGTAATTACACAGGGGAAAGGATAATGTACTGGGAACTCCTCAGAAGAATCTGATTTGTGGTGAGGGGAGAGAGATAAAAGCTCATTTAGGAACGACATGAACATGCTGCTTAGGTAGCTGTTTATCAGTAAATATCTCCACTGAGATTAAGAAAAGCAGTACCTTAATAAATTAAGTACTTCCTGGTATGGTTACTCTACTGGTGACTCCCCAAAAGAATCTTGATTGTGGTGAGGGAACAGAGAAAAAAGCTCATTTAGGACCTGCACTTACGAAGGGGGTAGGCAGCTGTATATCAGGGAGTAAACCTTCTGAGAATAAAAACAGCTGGAGCTTGTTAAGGTAATTACACAGGGGAAAGGATAATGTACTGGGAACTCCTCAGAAGAATCTGATTTGTGGTGAGGGGAGAGAGATAAAAGCTCATTTAGGAACGACATGAACATGCTGCGTAAGTAGCTGTTTATCAGTAAATATATCCACTGAGATTAAGAAAAGCAGTAGCTTAATAAATTAAGTACTTCCTGGTATGGTTCCTGTACTGGTACCTCCCCAAAAGAATCTGGATTGTGGTGAGGGAACAGAGAAAAAAGCTCATTTAGGACCTGCACTTACGAAGGGGGTAGGCAGTTGTATATCAGGGAGTAAAACTTCTGAGAATAAAAACAGCTGGAGCTTGTTAAGGTAATTACACAGGGGAAAGGATAATGTACTGGGAACTCCTCAGAAGAATCTGAATCGTGGTGAGGGGAGAGAGATAAAAGCTCATTTAGGAACGACATGAACATGCAGCGTAGGTAGCTGTTTATCATTAAATATCTCCACTGAGAATAAGAAAAGCAGTAGCTTAATAAATTAAGTACTTCCTGGTATGGTTACTGTACTGGTAACTCCCCAAAAGAATCTGGATTGTGGTGAGGGAACAGAGAAAAAAGCTCATTTAGGACCTGCACTTACGAAGGGGGTAGGCAGCTGTATATCAGGGAGTAAACCTTCTGAGAATAAAAACAGCTTGAGATTGTTAAGGTAATTACACAGGGGAAAGGATAATGTACTGGGAACTCCTCAGAATAATCTGATTTGTGGTGAGGGGAGAGAGATAAAAGCTCATTTCGGAACGACAGGAACATGCTGTGTAGGCAGCTTTTCATCAATAAATATCTCCACTGAGATTAAGAAAAGCAGTAGCATAAGAAAATTAAGTACTTCCTGGTATGGTGACTGTACTGGTAACTCCCCAAAAGAATCTGGATTGTGGTGAGGGAACAGAGAAAAAAGCTCATTTAGGACCTGCACTTACGAA
Organism: Perognathus longimembris pacificus; assembly: GCF_023159225.1. Lineage (NCBI taxonomy): Eukaryota > Metazoa > Chordata > Mammalia > Rodentia > Heteromyidae > Perognathus > Perognathus longimembris. The sequence continues at coordinate 23,769 of NW_025956794.1, read as the reverse complement.
GGGGGTAGGCAGCTGTATATCAGGGAGTAAACCTTCTGAGAATAAAATCAGCTGGAGCTTGTTAAGGTAATTACACAGGGGAAAGGATAATGTACTGGGAACTCCTCAGAAGAATCTGATTTGTGGTGAGGGGAGAGAGATAAAAGCTCATTTAGGAACGACATGAACATGCTGCGTAGGTAGCTGTTTATCAGTAAATATCTTCACTGAGATTAAGAAAAGCAGTAGCTTAATAAATTAAGTACTTCCTGGTCTGGTTACTGTACTGGTAACTCCCCAAAAGAATATGGATTGTGGTGAGGGAACAGAGAAAAAAGCTCATTTAGGACCTGCACTTACGAAGAGGGTAGGCAGCTGTATATCAGGGAGTAAACCTTCTGAGAATAAAAACAGCTGGAGCTTGTTAAGGTAATTACGCAGGGGAAAGGATAATGTACGGGGAACTCCTCAGAAGAATCTGATTTGTGGTGAGGGGAGAGAGATAAAAGCTCATTTAGGAACGACATGAACATGCTGCGTAGGTAGCTGTTTATCAGTAAATATCTCCACTGAGATTAAGAAAAGCAGTAGTTTAATAAATTAAGTACTTCCTGGTATGGTTACTGTACTGGTAACTCCTCAAAAGAATATGGATTGTGGTGAGGCAACAGAGATAAAAGCTCATTTAGGACCTTCACTTACCAAGGGGGTAGGCAGCTGTATATCAGGGAGTAAACCTTCTGAGAATAAAAACAGCTGGAGCTTGTTAAGGTAATTACACAGGGGAAAGGATAATGTACTGGGAACTCCTCAGAAGAATCTGATTTGTGGTGAGGGGAGAGAGATAAAAGCTCATTTAGGAACGACATGAACATGCTGCATAGGTAGCTGTTTATCAGTAAATATCTCCATTGAGATTAAGAAAAGCAGTAGCTTAATAAATTAAGTACTTCCTGGTATGGTTACTGTACTGGTAACTCCCCAAAAGAATCTGGATTGTGGTGAGGGAACAGAGAAAAAAGCTCATTTAGGACCTGCACTTACGAAGGGGGTAGGCAGCTGTATATCAGGGAGTAAACCTTCTGAGATTAAAAACAGCTGGAGCTTGTTAAGGTAATTACACAGGGGAAAGGATAATGTACTGGGAACTCCTCAGAAGAATCTGATTTGTGGTGAGGGGAGAGAGATAAAAGCTCATTTAGGAACGACATGAACATGCTGCATAGGTAGCTGTTTATCAGTAAATATCTCCATTGAGATTAAGAAAAGCAGTAGCTTAATAAATTATGTACTTCCTGGTATGGTTACTGTACTGGTAACTCCCCAAAAGAATCTGGATTGTGGTGTGGGAACAGAGAAAAAAGCTCATTCAGGACCTGTACTTACGAAGGTGGTAGGCAGCTGTATGTCAGGGAGTAAACCCTCTGAGAATAAAAACAGCTGGAGCTTGTTAAGGTAATTACACAGGGAAAGGATAATGTGCTGGGAACTCCTCAGAAGAATCTGATTTGTGGTGAGGGGAGAGAGATAAAAGCTCATTTAGGAACGACATGAACATCCTGCGTAGGTAGCTGTTTATCAGTAATTATCTCCACTGAGATTAAGAAAAGCAGTAGCTTAATAAATTAAGTACTTCCTGGTATGGTTACTGTAGTGGTAACTCCCCAAAAGAATCTGGATTGTGGTGAGGGAACAGAGAAAAAAGCTCATTTAGGACCTGCACTTACGAAGGGGGTAGGCAGCTGTATATCAAGGAGTAAACCTTCTGAGAATATAAAGAGCTGGAGCTTGTTAAGGTAATTACACAGGGGAAAGGATAATGTACTGGGAACTCCTCAGAAGAATCTGATTTGTGGTGAGGGGAGAGAGATAAAAGCTCATTTAGGAACGACATGAACATGCTGCGTAGGTAGCTGTTTATCAGTAAATATCTCCACAGAGATTAATCAAAGCAGTAGCTTAATAAATTAAGTACTTCCTGGTATGGTTCCTGTACTGGTAACTCCACAAAAGAATCTGGATTGTGGTGAGAGAACAGAGATAAAAGCTCATTTAGGACCTAAACTTACGAAAGGGGTAGGCAGCTGTATATCAGGGAGTAAACTTTCTGAGAATAAAAACAGCTGGAGCTTGTTAAGGTAATTACACAGGGGAAAGGATAATGTACTGGAAACTCCTCAGAAGAATCTGATTTGTGGTGAGGGAAGAGAGATAAAAGCTCATTTAGGAACGACATGAACATGCTGCGTAGGTAGCTGTTTATCAGTAAATATCTCCACTGAGATTAAGAAAAGCAGTAGCTTAATAAATTAGGTACTTCCTGGTATGGTTACTGTACTGGTAACTCGCCAAAAGAATCTGGATTGTGGTGAGGGAACAGAGAATAAAGCTCATTTAGGACCTGCACTTACGAAGGGGGTAGGCAGCTGTATATCAGGGAGTAAAACTTCTGAGAATAAAAACAGCTGGAGCTGGTTAAGGTAATTACACAGGGCAAAGGATAATGTACTGGGAACTCCTCAGAAGAATCTGATTTGTCGTGAGTGGAGAGAGATAAAAGCTCATTTAGGAACGACATGAACATACTGGGTAGGTAGCAGTTTATCACTAAATATCTCCACTGAGATTATGAAAAGCAGTAGCTTAATAAATTAAGTACTTCCTGGTATGGCTACTGTATTGTTAACTCTCGAAAAGAATCTGGATTGTGGTGAGGGAACAGAGAAAAATGCTCATTTAGGACTTGCACTTACGAAGGGGGTAGGCAGCTGTATATCAGGGAGTAAATCTTCTGAGAATAAAAACAGCAGGAGCTTGTTAAGTTAATTACACAGGGGAAAGGATAATGTACTGGGAACTCCTCAGAAGAATCTGATTTGTGGTGAGGGTAGAGAGATAAAAGCTCATTTAGGAACGACATGAACATGCTGCATAGGTAGCTGTTTATCAGTAAATATCTCCACTGAGATTAAGAAAAGCAGTATCTTAATAAATTAAGTACTTCCTGGTATGGTTACTGTACTGGTAACTCCCCAAAAGAATCTGGATTGTGGTGAGGGAACAGAGAAAAAAGCTCATTTAGGACCTGCACTTACGAAGGGGGTAGGCACCTGTATATCAGGGAGTAAACCTTCTGAGAATAAAAACAGCTGGAGCTTGTTAAGGTAATTACACAGGGGAAATGATAATGTACTGGGAACTCCTCAGAAGAATCTGATTTGTGGTGAGGGGAGAGAGATAAAAGCTCATTTATGAACGACATGACCATGCTGCTTAGGGAGCTGTTTACAGTAAATATCTCCACTGAGATTAAGAAAAGCAGTAGCTTTATAAGTGAAGTACTTCCAGGTATGGTTACTGTACTGGTAACTCCCCAAAAGAATCTGGATTGTGGTGAGAGAACAGAGAAAAAAGCTCATTTAAGACCTGCACTTACGAAGGGGGTAGGCAGCTGTATATCAGGGAGTAAACCTTCTGAGAATAAAAACAGCTGGAGCTTGTTAAGGTAATTACACAGGGGAAATGATAATGTACTGGGAACGCCTCAGAAGAATCTGATTTGTGTTGAGGGGAGAGAAATAAAAGCTCATTTAGGAACGACATGACCATGCTACTTAGGTAGGTGTTTATCAGTAAATATCTCCGCTGAGATTAAGAAAAGCAGTAGCTTAATAAATTAAGTACTTCCTGGTATGGTTACTGTACTGGTAACTCCCCAAAAGAATCTAGATTGTGGTGAGGGAACAGTGAAAAAAGCTCATTTAGGACCTGCACTTACGAAGAGGGTAGGCAGCTGTATATCAGGGAGTAAACCTTCTGAGAATAAAAACAGCTGGAGCTTGTTAAGGTAATTACACAGGGGAAAGGATAGTGTACTGAGAACTCCTCAGAAGAATCTGATTTGTGGTGAGGGGAGAGAGATAAAAGCTTATTTAGGAACGACATGAACATGCTGCGTAGGTAGCTGTTTATCAGTATATATCTCCACTGAGATTAAGAAAAGCAGTAGCTTAATAAATTAAGTACTTCCTGGTATGGTTACTGTACTGGGAACTCCCCAAAAGAATCTGGATTGTGGTGAGGGAACAGAGAAAAAAGCTCATTTAAGACCTGCACTTACGAAGGGGGTAGGCAGCTGTATATCAGGGAGTTAACCTTCTGAGAATAAAAACAGCTGGAGCTTGTTAAGGTAATTACACAGGGGAAAGAATAATGTACCGGGAACTCCTCAGAAGAATCTGATTTTTGGTGAGGGGAGAGAGATAAAAGCTCATTTAGGAACGACATGAACATGCTGCGTAGGTAGCTGTTTATAAGTAAATATCTCCACTGTGATTAAGAAAAGCAGTAGCTTAATAAATTAAGTACTTCCTGGTATGGTTACTGTACTGGTAACTCCCCAAAAGAATCTGAATTGTGGTGAGGGAACAGAGAAAAAAGCTCTTTTAGGACCTGCACTTAAGAAGGGGTTAGGCAGCTGTATATCAGGGAGTAAACCTTCTGAGAATAAAAACAGCTGGAGCTTGTTAAGGTAATTATACAGGGGAAAGCATAATGTACTGGGAACTCCTCAGAAGAATCTGATTTGTGGTGAGGGGAGAGAGATGCAAGCTCATTTAGGAACGACATGAACATGCTGCGAAGGTAGCTGTTTATCAGTAAATATCTCCACTGAGTTTAAGAAAAGCAGTAGCTTAATAAATTAAGTACTTCCTGGTGTGGTTACTGTACTGGTAACTCTCCAAAAGAATCTGGATTGTGGTGAGGGAACAGAGAAAAAAGCTCATTTTAGACCTGCACTTACGAAGGGTGTAGGCAGCTGTATATCAGGGAGTAAACCTTCTGAGAATAAAAACAGCTGGAGCTTGTTAAGGTAATTACACAGGGGAAAGGATAATGTACTGGGAACTCCTCAGAAGAATCTGATTTGTGGTGAGGGGAGAGAGATAAATGCTCATTTAGGAACGACATGAACATGCTGCGTAGGTAGCTGTTTATCAGTAAATATCTCCACTGAGATTAAGATAAGCAGTAGCTTTATAAGTAAAGTACTTCCTGGTATGGTTACTGTACTGGTAACTCCCCAAAAGAATCTGGATTGTGGTGAGGGAACAGAGAAAAAAGCTCATTTAGGACCTGCACTTACGAAGGGGGTAGGCAGCTGTATATCAGGGAGTAAACCTTCTGAGAATAAAAACAGCTGGAGCTTGTTAAGGTAATTACACAGGGGAAAGCATAATGTACTGGGAACTCCACAGAAGAATCTGATTTGTGGTGAGGGGAGAGAGATGCAAGCCCATTTAGGAACGACATGAACATGCTGCATAGGTAGCTGCTTATCAGTAAATATCTCCACTGAGATTAAGAAAAGCAGTAGCTTAATAAATTAAGTACTTCCTGGTGTGGTTACTGTACTGGTAACTCTCCAAAAGAATCTGGATTGTGGTGAGGGAACAGAGAAAAAAGCTCATTTTAGACCTGCACTTACGAAGGGTGTAGGCAGCTGTATATCAGGGAGTAAAACTTCTGAGAATAAAAACAGCTGGAGCTTGTTAAGGTAATTGCACAGGGGAAAGGATAATGTACTGGGAACTCCTCAGAAGAATCTGATTTGTGGTGAGGGGAGAGAGATAAATGCTCATTTAGGAACGACATGAACATGCTGCGTAGGTAGCTGTTTATCAGTAAATATCTCCACTGAGATTAAGAAAAGCAGTAGCTTTATAAGTAAAGTACTTCCTGGTATGGTTACTGTACTGGTAACTCCCCAAAAGAATCTGGATTGTGGTGAGGGAAAAGAGAAAAAAGCTCATTTAGGACCTGAACTTACGAAGGGGCTAGGCAGCTGTATATCAGGGAGTAAACCTTCGGAGAATAAAAACAGCTGGAGCTTGTTAAGGTAATTACACAGGGGAAAGGATAATGTACTGGGAACTCCTCAGAAGAATCTCATTTGTGGTGAGGGGAGAGAGATAAAAGCTCATTTAGGAACGACATGAACATGGTACGAACATAGCTGTTTATCAGTAAATATCTCCCCTGAGATTAAGAAAAGCAGTAGCTTAATAAATTAAGTACTTCCTGGTATGGTTACTGTACTGGTAACTCCCCAAAAGAATCTGGATTGTGGTGAGGGAACAGAGAAAAAAGATCATTTAGGACCTGCCCTTGGAAAGGGTGTAGGCAGCTGTATATCAGGGAGTAAACCTTCTGAGAATAAAAACAGCTGGAGCTTGTTAAGGTAATTACACAGGGGAAAGGATAATGTACTGGGAACTTCTCAGAAGAATCTGATTTGTGGTGAGGGTTGAGAGATAAAAGCTCATTTAGGAACGCCATGAACATGCTGCGTAGGTAGCTGTTTATCAGTAAATATCTCCACTGAGATTAAGAAAAGCAGTAGCTTAATAAATTAAGTACTTCCTGGTATGGTTCCTGTACTGGTAACTCCCCAAAAGAATCTGGATTGTGGTGAGGGAACAGAGAAAAAAGCTCATTTAGGACCTGCACGTACGAAGGCGGTAGGCAGCAGTATATCAGGGAGTAAACCTTCTGAGAATAAAAACAGCTGGAGCTTGTTAAGGTAATTACACAGGGGAAAGGATAATGTACTGGGAAATCCTCAGAAGAATCTGATTTGTGGTGAGGGGAGAGAGATAAACGCTCATTTAGGAACGACATGAACATGCTGCGTAGGTAGCTGTTTATCAGTAAATATCTCCACTGATATTAAGAAAAGCAGTAGCTTAATAAATTAAGTACTTCCTGGTGTGGTTACTGTACTGGTAACTCCCAAAAAGAATCTGGATTGTGGTGAGGGAACAGAGAACAAAGCTCATTTAGGACCTGCACTTACGAAGGGGGTAGGCAGCTGTATATCAGGGGGTAAACCTTCTGAGAATAAAAACAGCTAGAGCTTGTTAAGGTAATTACACAGGGGAAAGGATAATGTACTGGGAACTCCTCAGAAGAATCTGATTTGTAGTGAGGGGAGAGAGACAAAAGCTCATTTAGGAACGACATGAACATGCTGCGTACTTAGCTGTTTATCAGTAAATATCTCCACTGAGATTAAGAAAAGCGGTAGCTTAATAAATTAAATACTTCCTGGTATGGTTACTGTACTGGTAACTTCCCAAAAGAATCTGGATAGTGGTGAGGGAACAGAGAAAAAAGCTCATTTAGGACCTGCACTTACGAAGGGGGTAGGCAGCTGTATATCAGGGAGTAAACCTTCTGAGAGTAAAAACGGCTGGAGCTTGTTAAGGTAATTACACAGGGGAAAGGATAATGTACTGGGCACTCCTCAGAAGAATCTGATTTGTGGTGAGGGGAGAGAGATAAAAGCTCATTGAGGAACGACATGAATATGCTGTGTAGGTTGCTGTTTATCAGTAAATATCTCCACTGAGAATAAGAAAAGCAGTAGCTTAATAAATTAAGTACTTCCTGGTGTGGTTACTGTACTGGTAACTCCCCAAAAGAATCTGGATTGTTGTGAGGGAACAGAGAAAAAAGCTCATTTAGGACCTGCACTTACGAAGGGGGTAGGCAGCTGTATATCAGGGAGTAAACCTTCTGAGAATAAAAACAGCTGGAGCTTGTTAAGGTAATTACACAGGGGAAAGGATAATGTACTGGGTACTCCTCAGAAGAATCTGATTTGTGGTGAGGGGAGAGAGATTAAAGCTCATTTAAGAACGACATGAACATGCTGCGTAGGTAGCTGTTTATCGGTAAATATCTCCACTGAGATTAAGAAAAGCAGTAGCTTAATCAATTAATTACCTCCTGGTATGGTAACTGTACTGGTAACTCCCCAAAAGAATCTTTATTGTGGTGAGGGAACAGATAAAAAAGCTCATTTAGGACCTGCACTTACGAAGGGGGTAGGCAGCTTTATATCAGGGAGTAAACCTTCTGAGAATAAAAAAAGCTGGACCTTGTTAAGGTAATTACACAGGGGAAAGGATAATGTACTGGGAACTCCTCAGATGAATCTGATTTGTGGTGAGGGGAGAGAGATAAAAGCTCATTTAGGAACGACATGAACATGCTGCGTAGGTAGCTGTTTATCAGTAAATATCTCCACTAAGATTAAGAAGAGCATTAGTTTAATAAATTAAGTACTTCCTGGTATGGTTACTGTACTGGTAACTCCCCAAAAGAATCTGGATTGTGGTGAGGGAACAGAGAAAAAAGCTCATTTAGGACCTGCACTTACGAAGGGGGTAGGCAGCTGTATATCAGGGAGTAAACCTTCTGAGAATAAAAACAGCTGGAACTTGTTAAAGTAATTACACAGGGGAAAGGATAATGTACTGGGAACTCCTCAGAAGAATCTGATTTGTGGTGAGGGGAGAGAGATAAAAGCTCATTTAGGAACGACATGAACATCCTGCGTAGGTAGCTGTTTATCAGTAAATATCTCCACTGAGATTAAGAAAAGCAGTAGCTTAATAAATTAAGTACTTCCTGGTATGGTTACTGTACTGGTAACTCCCCAAACGAATCTGGATTGTGGTGAGGTAACAGAGAAAAAAGCTCATTTATGACCTGCACTTACGAAGGGGGTAGGCAGCTGTATATCAGGGAGTAAACCTTCTGAGAATAAAAACAGCTGGAGCTTGTTAAGGTAATTACACAGGGGAAAGGATAATGTACTGGGAACTCCTCAGAAGAATCTGATTTGTGGTGAGGGGAGAGAGATAAAAGCTCATTTAGGAACGACATGAACATGCTCCGTAGTTAGCTGTTTATCAGTAAATATCTCCACTGAGATTAAGAAAAGCAGTAGCTTAATAAATTAAGTACTTCCTGGTATGGATACTGTACTGGTAACTCCCCAAAAGAATCTGGATTGTGGTGAGGGAACAGAGAAAAAAGCTCATTTAGGACCTGCACTTACGAAGGGGGTAGGCAGCTGTATATCAGGGAGTAAACCTTCTGAGAATAAAAATAGCTGGTGCTTGTTAAGGTAATTACACAGGGGAAAGGATAATGTACTGGGAACTCCTCAGAAGAATCTGATTTGTGGTGAGGGGAGAGAGATAAAAGCTCATTTAGGAACGACATGAACATGCTGCGTAGGTAGCTGTTTATCAGTAAATATCTCCACTGAGATTAAGAAAAGCAGTAGCTTAATGAATTAAGTACTTCCTGGTATGGTTACTGTACTGGTAACTCCCCAAAAGAATCTGGATTGTGGTGAGGGAACAGAGAAAAAAGCTCATTTAGGACCTGCACTTACGAAGGGGGTAGGCAGCTGTATATCAGGGAGTAAACCTTCTGAGAATAAAAACAGCTGGAGCTTGTTAAGGTAATTACACAGGGGAAAGGATAATGTACTGGGAACTCCTCAGAAGAATGTGATTTGTGGTGAGGGGAGAGAGATAAAAGGTCATTTAGGGGGCAGGGGATATAGCCTAGTGGCAAGAGTGCCTGCCTCTGATACATGAGGCCCTAGGTTCGGTTCCCAAGCACCACATATACAGAAAACGGCCAGGAGCGGCGCTGTGGCTCAAGTGGCAGAGTGCTAGCCTTGAGCGGGAAGAAGCCAGGGACAGTGCTCAGGCCCTGAGTCCAAGGCCCAAGACTGGCCAAAAGAAAAAAAAAAAAAACCTCATTTAGGAACGACATGAACATGCTGCGTAGGTAGCTGTTTATCAGTAAATATCTCCACTGATATTAAGAAAAGCAGTAGCTTAATAAATTAAGTACTTCCTGGTATGGTTACTGTACTGGTAACTCCCCAAAAGAATCTGGATTGTGGTGAGACAACAGAGAAAAAAGCTCATTTAGGACCTGCACTTACGAAGGGGGTAGGCAGCTGTATATCAGGGAGTAAACCTTCTTAGAATAAAAACAGCTGGAGCTTGTTAAGGTAATTACACAGGGGAAAGGATAATGTACTGGGAACTCCTCAGAAGAATCTGATTTGTGGTGAGGGGAGAGAGATAAATGCTCATTTAGGAATGACATGGACATGCTGCGTAGGTAGCTGTTTATCAGTAAATATCTCCACTGAGATTAAAAAAAGCAGTAGCTTAATAAATTAAGTACTTCCTGGTATGGTTACTGTACTGGTAACTCCCCAAAAGAATCTGGATTGTGGTGAGGGAACAGAGAAAAAAGCTCATTTAGGACCTGCACTTACGAAGGGGGTAGGCAGCTGTATATCAGGGAGTAAACCTTCTGAGAATAAAAACAGCTGGAGCTTGTTAAGGTAATTACACAGGGGAAAGGATAATGTACTGGTAACTCCCCAAAAGAATCTGGATTGTGGTGAGGGAACAGAGAAAAAAGCTCATTTATGACCTGCACTTACGAAGGGGGTAGGCAGCTGTATATCAGGGAGTAAAACTTCTGAGAATAAAAACAGCTGGAGATTGTTAAGGTAATTACAGAGAGGAAAGGATAATGTACTGGGAACTCCTCAGAAGAATGTTATTTGTGGTGAGGGGAGAGAGATGAAAGCTCATTTAGGGGGCAGGGGATATAGCCTAAAGGCAAGAGTGCCTGCCTCTGATACATGAGGCCCTAGGTTCGGTTCCCCAGCACCACATATACAGAAAACGGCCAGAAGCGGCGCTGTGGCTCAAGTGGCAGAGTGCTAGCCTTGAGCGGGAAGAAGCCAGGGACAGTGCTCAGGCCCTGAGTCCAAGGCCCAAGACTGGCCAAAAGAAAAAAAAAAAAAAAAGCTCATTTAGGAACGACATGAACATGCTGCGTAGTTAGCTGTTTATCAGTAAATATATCCACTGAGATTAAGAAAAGCAGTAGCTTAATAAATTAAGTACTTCCTGGTATGGTTACTGTACTGGTAACTCCCCAAAAGAATCTGGATTGTGGTGAGTGAACAGAGAAAAAAGCTCATTTAGGACCTGCACTTACGAAGGGGGTAGGCAGCTGTATATCAGGGAGTAAACCTTCTGAGAATAAAAACAGCTGGAGCTTGTTAAGGTAATTACACAGGGGAAAGGATAATGTACTGGGAACTCCTCAGAAGAATCTGATTTGTGGTGAGGGGAGAGAGATAAAAGCTCATTTAGGAACGACATGAACATGCTGCGTAGGTAGCTGTTTATCAGTAAATATCTCCACTGAGATTAAGAAAAGCAGTAGCTTAATAAATTAAGTACTTCCTGGTATGGTTACTGTACTGGTAACTCCCCAAAAGAATCTGGATTGTGGTGAGGGAACAGAGAAAAAAGCTCATTTAGGACCTGCACTTACGAAGGGGGTAGGCAGCTGTATATCAGGGAGTAAACCTTCTGAGAATAAAAACAGCTGGAGCTTGTTAAGGTAATTACACAGGGGAAAGGATAATGTACTGGTAACTCCCCAAAAGAATCTGGATTGTGGTGAGGGAACAGAGAAAAAAGCTCATTTATGACCTGCACTTACGAAGGGGGTAGGCAGCTGTATATCAGGGAGTAAAACTTCTGAGAATAAAAACAGCTGGAGATTGTTAAGGTAATTACACAGAGGAAAGGATAATGTACTGGGAACTCCTCAGAAGAATGTGATTTGTGGTGAGGGGAGAGAGATGAAAGCTCATTTAGGGGGCAGGGGATATAGCCTAAAGGCAAGAGTGCCTGCCTCTGATACATGAGGCCCTAGGTTCGGTTCCCCAGCACCACATATACAGAAAACGGCCAGAAGCGGCGCTGTGGCTCAAGTGTCAGAGTGCTAGCCTTGAGCGGGAAGAAGCCAGGGACAGTGCTCAGGCCCTGAGTCCAAGGCCCAAGACTGGCCAAAAGAAAAAAAAAAAAAAAGCTCATTTAGGAACGACATGAACATGCTGCGTAGGTACCTGTTTATCAGTAAATATCTCCACTGAGATTAAGAAAAGCAGTAGCTTAATAAATTAAGTACTTCCTGGTATGGTTACTGTACTGGTAACTCCCCAAAAGAATCTGGATTGTGGTGAGGGAACAGAGAAAAAAGCTCATTTAGGACCTGCACTTACGAAGGGGGTAGGCAGCTGTATATCAGGGAGTAAACCTTCTGAGAATAAAAAGAGCTGGAGCTTGTTAAGGGAATTACACAGGGGAAAGGATAATGTACCGGGAACTCCTCAGAAGAATCTGATTTGTAGTGAGGGGAGAGAGATAAAAGCTCATTTAGGAACGACATGAACATGCTGCGTAGGTAGCTGTTTATCAGTAAATATCTCCACTGAGATTAAGAAAAGCAGTAGCTTAATAAATTAAGTAATTCCGGGTATGGTTACTGTACTGGTAACTCTCCAAAAGAATCTGGATTGTGGTGAGGGAACAGAGAAAAAAGCTCATTTAGGACCTGCACTTACGAAGGGGGTAGGCAGCTGTATATCAGGGAGTAAACCTTCTGAGAATAAAAAAAGCTGGAGCTTGTTAAGGTAATTACACAGGGGAAAGGATAATGTACCGGGAACTCCTCAGAAGAATCTGATTTGTGGTGAGGGGAGAGAGATAAAAGCTCATTTAGGAACGACATGAACATGCTGCGTAGGTAGCTGTTTATCAGTAAATACCTCCACTGAGATTAAGAAAAGCAGTAGTTTAATAAATTAAGTACTTCTTGGTATTGTGACTGTACTGGTAACTCCCAAAAAGAATCTGGATTGTGGTGAGGGAACAGAGAAAAAAGCTCATTTAGGACCTGCACTTACGAAGGGGGTACGCAGCTGTATATCAGGGCGTAAACCTTCTGAGAATAAAAACAGCTGGAGCTTGTTAAGGTAATTACACAGGGGAAAGGATAATGTACCTTGAACTCCTCAGAAGAATCTGATTTGTGGTGAGGGGAGAGAGAAAACAGCTCATTTAGTAACGACATGAACATGCAGCATAGGTAGCTGTTTATCAGTAAATATCTCCACTGCGATTAAGAAAAGCAGTAGCTTAATGAATTAAGTACTTCCTGGTATGGTTACTGTACTGGTATCTCCCCAAAAGAATCTGGATTGTGGTGAGGGAACAGAGAAAAAGCTCATTTAGTACCTGCACTTACTAAGGGGGTAGGCAGCTGTATATCAGGGAGTAAAACTTCTTAGAACAAAAACAGCTGGAGCTTGTTAAGGTAATTACACAGGGGAAAGGATAATGTACTGGGAACTCCTCAGAAGAATCTGATTTGTGGTGAGTGGAGAGAGATAAATTCTCATTTAGGAACGACAAGGACATGCTTCGTAGGTAGCTGTTTATCAGTAAATATCTCCACTGAGATTAAGAAAAGCAGTAGCTTAATAAATTAAGTACTTCCTGGTATGGTTTCTGTACTGGTAACTCCCCAAAAGAATCTGGATTGTGGTGAGGGAACAGAGAAAAAAGCTCATTGAGGACCTGCACTTACGAAGGGGGTAGGCAGCTGTATATCAGGGAGTAAACCTTCTGAGAATAAAAACAGCTGGAGCTTCTTAAGGTAATTACACAGGGGAAAGGATAATGTACTGTGAACTCCTCAGAAGAATGTGATTTGTGGTGAGGGGAGAGAGATAAATGCTCATTTAGGTGGCAGGGGATATAGCCTAGTGGCAAGAGTGCCTGCCTCTGATACATGAGGCCCTAGGTTCGGTTCCCCAGCACCACATATACAGAAAACGGCCACAAGCGGCGCTGTGGCTCAAGGGGCAGAGTGCTAGCCTTGAGCGGGAAGAAGCCAGGGACAGTGCTCAGGCCCTGAGTCCAAGGCCCAAGACTGGCCAAAAGAAAAAAAAAAAAAAGCTCATTTAGGAACGACATGAACATGCTGCGTAGGTAGCTGTTTATCAGTAAATATCTCCACTGAGATTAAGAAAAGCAGTAGCTTAATAAATTAAGTACTTCCTGGTATGGATACTGTACTGGTAACTCCCCAAAAGAATCTGGGTTGTGGTGAGGGAACATAGAATAAAGCTCATTTAGGACCTGCACTCACGAAGGGGGTAGGCAGCTGTATATCAGGGAGTAAACCTTCTGAGAATAAAAACAGCTGGAGCTTGTTAAGGTAATTACACAGGTGAAAGGATAATGTACCGGGAACTCCTCAGAAGAATCTGATTTGTGGTGAGGGGAGAGAGATAAAACCTCATTTAGGAACGACATGAACATGCTGCGTAGGTAGCTGTTTATCAGTAAATATCTCCACTGAGATTAAGAAAAGCAGTCGCTTAATAAATTAAGTACTTCCTGGTATGGTTACTGTACTGGTAACTGCCCAAAACAATCTTGATTGTGGTGAGGGAACAGAGAAAAGAGCTCATTTAGTACCTGCACTTACGAAGGGGGTAGACAGCTATATATCAGGGAGTAAACCTTCTGAGAATAAAAACAGCTGGAGCTTGTTAAGGTAATTACACAGGGGAAAGGATAATCTACTGGGAACTCCTCAGAAGAATCTGATTTGTGGTGAGGGGAGAGAGATAAAAACTCATTTAGGAACGACATGAACATGCTGCGTAGGTAGCTGTTTATCAGTAAATATCTCCACTGAGATTAAGAAAAGCAGTAGCTTAATAAATTAAGTACTTCCCGGAATGGATACTGTACTGGTAACTCCCGAAAGAATCCGGATTGTGGTGAGGGAACAGAGAAAAAAGCTCATTTAGGACCTGCACTTACGAAGGGGGTAGGCAGCTGTATATTAGGGAGTAAACCTTCTGAGAATAAAAACAGCTGGAGCTTGTTAAGGTAATTACACAGGGGGAAGGATAATGTACTGGGAACTCCTCTGAAGAATCTGATTTGTGGTGAGCGGAGAGAGATAAAAGCTCATTTAGGAACGACATGAACATGCTGCGTAGGTAGCTGTTTATCAGTAAATATCTCCACTGATATTAAGAAAAGCATTAGCTTAATAAATTAAGTACTTCTTGGTATGGGTACTGTACTTGTAACTCCCCAAAAGAATCTGGATTGTGGTGAGGGAACAGAGAAAAAAGCTCATTTAGGAACTGCACTTACGAAGGGGGTAGGCAGGTGTATATCAGGGAGTAAACCATCTGAGAATAAAAACAGCTGGAGCTTGTTAAGGTAATTACACAGGGGAAAGGATAATGTACTGGGAACTCCTCAGAAGAATCTGATTTGTGGTGAGGGGAGAGAGATAAAAGCTCATTTAGGAACGACATGAACATGCTGCGTAGGTAGCTGTTTATCAGTAAATATCTCCACTGAGATTAAGAAATGCAGTAGCATAATAAATTAAGTACATCCTGGTGTGGTTACTGTACTGGTAACTCCCCAAAAGAATCTGGATTGTGGTGAGGGAACAGAGAAAAAAGCTCATTTAGGACCTGCAATTACGAAGGGGGTAGGCAGCTGTATATCAGGGAGTAAACCTTCTGAGAATAAAAACAGCTGGAGCTTGTTAAGGTAATTACACAGGGGAAAGGATAATGTACTGGGAACTCCTCAGAAGAATCTGATTTGTGGTGAGGGGAGAGAGATAAAAGCTCACTTAGGAACGACATGAACATGCTGCATAGGTAGCTGTTTATCAGTAAATATCTCCACTGAGATTAAGAAAAGCAGTAGCTTAATAAATTAAATACTTCTTGGTATGGTTACTGTACTGGTAACTCCCCAAAAGAACCTGGATTGTGGTGAGGGAACAGAGAAAAAAGCTCATTTAGGACCTGCACTTACGAAGGGTGTAGGCAGCTGTATATCATGGAGTAAAACTTCTGAGAATAAAAACAGGTGGAGCTTGTTAAGGTAATTACACAGGGGAAAGGATAATGTACTGGGAACTCCTCAGAAGAATCTGATTTGTGGTGAGGGCAGACAGATAAAAGCTCATTTAGGAACAACATGAACATGGTGCGTAGGTAGCTGTTTATCAGTAAATATCTCCACTGAGATTAAGAAAAGCAGTAGCTTAATAAATTAAGTACTTCCTGGTATGGTTACTGTACTGGTAACTCCCCAAAAGAATCTGGATTGTGGTGAGGGAACAGAGAAATAAGCTCATTTAGGACCTGCACTTACGAAGGGGGTAGGCAGCTGTATATCAGGGAGTAAACCTTCTGAGAATAAAAACAGCTGGAGCTTGTTAAGGTAATTACACAGGGGAAAGGATAATGTACTGGGCACTCCTCAAAAGAATCTGATTTGTGGTGAGGGGAGAGAGATAAAAGCTCATTTAGGAACGACATGACCATGCTGCTTAGGTAGCTGTTTATCAGTAAATATCTCCACTGAGATTAAGAAAAGCAGTAGCTTAATAAATTAAGTACTTCCCGGAATGGATACTGTACTGGTAACTCCCGATAGAATCCGGATTGTGGTGAGGGAACAGAGAAAAAAGCTCATTTAGCACCTGCACTTACGAAGGGGGTAGGCAACTGTATATCAGGGAGTAAACCTTCTGAGAATAAAAACAGCTGGAGCTTGTTAAGGTAATTACACAGGGGAAATGATAATGTACTGGGAACTCCTCAGAAGAATCTGATTTGTGGTGAGGGGAGAGAGATAAAAGCTCATTTAGGAACGACATGACCATGCTGCTTAGGTAGCTGTTTATCAGTAAATATATCCACTGAGATTAAGAAAAGCAGTAGCTTAATAAATTAAGTACTTCCTGGTATGGTTACTGTACTGGTAACTCCCCAAAAGAATCTGGATTGTGGTGAGGGAACAGAGAAAGAAGCTCATTTAGGACCTGCACTTACGAAGGGGGTAGGCAGCTGTTTATCAGGGAGTAAACCTTCTGAGAATAAAAATAGGTGGAGCTTGTTAAGGTAATTACACAGGGGAAAGGATAATGTACTGGGAACTCCTCAGAAGAATCTGATTTGTGGTGAGGGGAGAGATAAAAGCTCATTTAGGCACGACATGAACATGCTGCGAAGGTAGCTGTTTATCAGTAAATATCTCCACTGAGATTAGGAAAAGCAGTAGCTTAATAAATTAAGTACTTCCTGGTATGGTTACTGTACTGGTAACTCCCCAAAAGAATCTGGATTGTGGTGAGGGAACAGAGAAAAAAGCTCATTTAGGACCGGCACTAACGAGGGGGGTAGGCAGCTGTATATCAGGGAGTATCCCTTCTGAGAATAAAAACAGCTGGAGTTTGTTAAGGTAATTACACAGGGGAAAGGATAATGTACTGGGAACTGATCAGAAGAATCTGATTTGTGGTGAGGGGAGAGAGATAAAAGCTCATTTAGGAACGACATGAACATGCTGCGTAGGTAGCTGTTTATCAGTAAATATCTCCACTGAGATTAAGAAATGCAGTAGCTTAATAAATTAAGTACTTCCTGGTATGGTTACTGTACTGGTAACTCCCCAAAAGAATCTGGATTGTGGTGAGGGAACAGAGAAAAAAGCTCATTTAGGGCCTGCAATTACGAAGGGGGTAGGCAGCTGTATATCAGGGAGTAAACCTTCTGAGAATAAAAACAGCTGGAGCTTCTTAAGGTAATTACACACGGGAAATAATAATGTACTGGGAACTCTTCAGAAGAATCTGATTTGTGGTGACGGGAGATAGATAAAAGCTCATTTAGGAACGACATGACCATGCTGCTTAGGTAGCTGTTTATCAGTAAATATCTCCACTGAGATTAAGAAAAGCAGTAGCTTAATAAATTAAGTACTTCCTGGTATGGTTACTGTACTGGTAATTCCCCAAAAGAATCGATTGTGGTGAGGGAACAGAGAAAAAAGCTCATTTAGGACCTGCACTTACGAAGGGGGTAGGCAGCTGTATATCAGGGAGTAAACCTTCTGAGAATAAAAACAGCTGGAGCTTGTTAAGGTAATTACACAGGGGAAAGGATAATGTACTGGGAACTCCTCAGAAGAATCTGATTTGTGGTGAGGGGAGAGAGATAAAAGCTCATTTAGGAACGACATGAACATGCTGCGTAGGTAGCAGTTTATCAGTAAATATCTCCACTGAGATTAAGAAAAGCAGTAGCTTAATAAATTAAGTACTTCCCGGAATGGATACTGTACTGGTAACTCCCGATAGAATCCGGATTGTGGTGAGGGAACAGAGAAAAAAGCTCATTTAGCACCTGCACTTACGAAGGGGGTAGGCAGCTGTATATCAGGGAGTAAACCTTCTGAGAATAAAAACAGCTGGAGCTTGTTAAGGTAATTACACAGGGGAAATGATAATGTACTGGGAACTCCTCAGAAGAATCTGATTTGTGGTGAGGGGAGAGAGATAAAAGCTCATTTAGGAACGACATGACCATGCTGCTTAGGTAGCTGTTTATCAGTAAATATCTCCACTGAGATTAAGAAAAGCAGTAGCTTAATAAATAAAGTACTTCCTGGTATGGTTACTGTACTGGTAACTCCCCAAAAGAATCTGGATTGTGGTGAGGGAACAGAGAAAAAAGCTCATTTAGGACCTGCACTTACGAAGGGGGTAGGCAGCTGTATATCACGGAGTAAACCTTCTGAGAATAAAAACAGCTGGAGCTGGTTAAGGTAATTACACAGGGGAAAGGATAATGTACTGGCAACTCCTCAGAAGAATCTGATTTGTGGTGAGGGGAGAGAGATAAAAGCTCATTTAGGAACGACATGAACATGCTGGGTAGGTTGCTGTTTATCAGTAAATATCTCCACTGAGATTAAGAAAAGCAGTAGCTTAATAAATTAAGTACTTCCTCGTATGGTTACTGTACTGGTAACTCCCCAAACAATCTGGATTGTGGTGAGGGAACAGAGAAAAAAGCTTATTTAGGACCTGCACTTACGAAGGGCGTAGGCAGCTGTATATCAGATAGTAAACCTTCTGAGAATAAAAACAGCTGGAGCTTGTTAAGGTAATTACACAGGGGAAAGGATAATGTACTGGGAACTCCTCAGAAGAATCTGATTTGCAGTGAGGGGAGAGAGATAAAAGCTCATTTAGGAACGACATGAACATGCTGCGTAGGTAGCTGTTTATTAGTAAATATCTCCACTGAGATTAAAAAAAGCAGTAGCTTAATAAATTAAGTACTTCCTGGTATGGTTACTGTACTGGTAACTCCCCAAAAGAATCTGGATTGTGGTGAGGGAACAGAGAAAAAAGCTCATTTAGGACCTTCACGTACGAAGGGAGTAGGCAGCTGTATATCAGGGAGTAAACCTTCTGAGAATAAAAACAGCTGGGGCTTGTTAAGGTAATTACACAGGGGAAAGGATAATGTACTGGGAACTCCTCAGAAGAATCTGATTTGTGGTGAGGGAAGAGAGATAAAAGCTAATTTAGGAACGACATGAACATGCTGCCTAGTTAGCTGTTTATCAGTAAATATCTCCACTGAGATTAAGAAAAGCAGTAGCTTAATAAATTAAGTACTTCCTGGTATGGTTACTGTACTGGTAACTCCCCAAAAGAATCTGGATTGTGGTGAGGGAACAGAGAAAAAAGCTCATTTAGGACCTGCACTTACGACGGGGATAGGCAGCTGTATATCAGGGAGTAAACCTTCTGAGATTAAAAACAGCTGGAGCTTGTTAAGGTAATTACACAGGGGAAAGGATAATGTACTGGGAACTCCTCAGAAGAATCTGATTTGTGGTGAGGGGAGAGAGATAAAAGCTCATTTAAGAACGACATGAACATGATGCGTACGTAGCTGTTGATCAGTAAATATCTCTACTGAGATTAAGAAAAGCAATAGCTTAATAAATTAAGTACTTCCGGCTATGGTTACTGTACTGGTAACTCCCCAAAAGCATCTGGATTGTGGTGAGGGAACATAGAAAATAGCTCATTTAGGACCTGCACTTACGACGGGGGTAGGCAGCTGTATATCAGGGAGTAAACCTTCTGAGAGTAAAAACAGCTGGAGCTTGTTAAGGTAATTACACAGGGGAAAGGATATTGTCCTGGGAACTCCTCAGAAGAATCTGATTTGTGGTGAGGGGAGAGATATAAAAGCTCATTTAGGAACGACATGAACATGCTGCGTACGTAGCTGTTTATCAGTAAATATCTCTACTGAGATTAAGAAAAGCAATAGCTTAATAAATTAAGTACTTCCGGCTATGGTTACTGTACTGGTAACTCTCCAAAAGGATCTGGATTGTGGTGAGGGAACATAGAAAAGAGCTCATTTAGGACCTGCACTTACGAAGGGGGTAGGCAGCTGTATATCAGGGAGTAAACATTCTGAGAATTAAAACAGCTGGAGCTTGTTAAGGTAATTACACAGGGGAAAGGATATTGTCCTGGGAACTCCTCAGAAGAATCTGATTTGTGGTGAGGGGAGAGAGATAAAAGCTCATTTAGGAACGACATGAACATGCTGCGTAGGTAGCTGTTTATCAGTAAATATCTCCACTGAGATTAAGAAAAGCAGTAGCTTAATAAATTAAGTACTTCCTGGTATGGTAACTGTACTGGTAACTCCCCAAAAGAATCTGGATTGTGGTGAGGGAACAGAGAAAAAAGCTCATTTAGGACCTGCACTTAAGAAGGGGGTAGGCAGCTGTATATCAGGGAGAAAACCTTCTGAGAATAAAAAAAGCTGGAGCTTGTTAAGGTAATTACACAGGGGAAAGGATAATGTACTGGGAACTCCTCAGAAGAATCTGTTTTGTGGTGAGGGGAGAGAGATAAAAGCTCATTTAGGAACGACATGAACATGCTGCGTAGGTAGCTGTTTATCAGTAAATATCTCCACTGAGATTAAGAAAAGCAGTAGCTTAATAAATTAAGTACTTCCTGGTTTGGTTACTGTACTGGTAACTCCACAAAAGAATCTGGATTGTGGTGAGGGAACAGAGAAAAAAGCTCATTTAGGACCTGCACTTACGAAGGGGGTAGGCAGATGTATATCAGGGAGTAAAACTTCTGAGAATAAAAACAGCTGGAGCTTGTTAAGGTAATTACACAGGGGAAAGGATAATGTACTGGGAACTATTCCGAAGAATCTGATTCGTGTTGAGGGGAGAGAGATAAAAGCTCATTTAGGAACGACATGAACATGCTGCGTAGGTAGCTGTTTATCAGTAAATATCTCCACTGAGACTAAGAAAGCAGTAGCTTAATAAATTAAGTACTTCCTGGTATGGTTACTGTACTGGTATCGCCCAAAGGAATCTGGATTGTGGTGAGGGAACAAAGAAAAAAGCTCATTTAGGACCTGCACTTACGAAGGGGGTACGCAGCAGTATATCAGGGAGTACACCTTCTGAGAATAAAAACAGCTGGAGCTTGTTGAGGTAATTACACAGGGGAAAGGATAATGTACTGGGAACTCCTCAGAAGAATCTGATTTGTGGTGAGGGGAGAGAGATAAAAGCTCATTTATGAACGACATGAACATGTTGCGTAGGTAGCTGTTTATCAGTAAATATCTCCACTGACATTAAGAAAAGCAGTTGCTTAATAAATTATGTACTTCCTGGTATGGTTACTGTACTGGTAACTCTCCAAAAGAATCTGGATTGTGGTGAGGGAACAGAGAAAATAGCTCATTTAGGACCTGCACTTACGAAGGGGGTAGGCAGCTGTATATCATTGAGTAAACCTTCTCAGATTAAAAACAGCTGGAGCTTGTTAAGGTAATTACACATGGGAAAGGATAATGTACTGGGAACTCCTCAGAAGAATCTGATTTGTGGTGAGGGGAGAGAGATAAAAGCTCATTTAGGAACGACATGAACATGCTGTGTAGGTAGCTGTTTATCAGTAAATATCTCCACTGAGATTAAGAAAAGCAGTAGCTTAATAAATTAAGTACTTCCTGGTATGGTTACTGTACAGGTAATTCCACAAAAGAATCTGGATTGTGGTGAGGGAACAGAGAAAAAAGCTCATTTAGGACCTGCACTTACGAAGGGGGTAGGCAGATGTATATCAGGGAGTAAAACTTCTGAGAATAAAAACAGCTGGAGCTTGTTAAGGTAATTACACAGGGGAAAGGATAATGTACTGGGAACTCCTCCGAAGAATCTGATTTGTGTTGAGGGGAGAGAGATAAAAGCTCATTTAAGAACGACATGAACATGCTGCGTAGGTAGCTGTTTATCAGTAAATATCTCCACTGAGACTTAGAAAAGCAATAGCTTAATAAATTAAGCACTTCCTGGTATGGTTACTGTACTGGTATCGCCCCAAAGGAATCTGGATTGTGGTGAGGGAACAAAGAAAAAGCTCATTTAGGACCTGCACTTACGAAGGGGGTACGCAGCAGTATATCAGGGAGTAAACCTTCTGAGAATAAAAACAGCTGGAGCTTGTTAAGGTATTTACACAGGGGAAAGGATAATGTACTGGGAACTCCTCAGAAGAATCTGATTTGTGGTGAGGGGAGCGAGATAAAAGCTCATTTAGGGGGCAGGGGATATAGCCTAGTGGCAAGAGTGCCTGCCTCTGATACATGAGGCCCTAGGTTCGGTCCCCCAGCACCACATATACAGAAAACGGCAAGAAGCGACGCTGTGGCTCAAGTGGCAGAGTGCTAGCCTTGAGCGGGAAGAAGCCAGGGACAGTGCTCAGGCCCTGAGTCCAAGGCCCAGGACTGGGAAAAAAAAAAAAAAAAAGCTCATTTAGGAACGACATGAACATGCTGCATAGTTAGCTCTATCAGTAAATATCTCCACTGAGATAAGAAAAGCAGTAGCTTAATAAATAAAGTACTTCCTTGTATGGTTACTGTACTGGAAACTCCCCAGAAGCATCTGGATTGTGGAGAGGGAACAGAGAAAAAAGCTCATTTAGGACCTGCACTTACAAAGGGGGTAGGCAGCTGTATATCAGGGAGTAAACCTTCTGAGAATAAAAACAGCTGGAGCTTGTTAAGGTAATTACACAGGGGAAAGGATAATGTACTGGGAACTCCTCAGAAGAATGTGATTTGTGGTGAGGGGAGAGAGATAAAAGCTCATTTAGGGGGCAGGGGATGTAGCCTAGTGGCAAGAGTGCCTGCCTCTGATACATGAGGCCCTAGGTTCGGTTCCCCAGCCCCACATATACAGAAGACGGCCAGAAGCGGCGCTGTGGCTGAAGTGGCAGAGTGCTAGACTTGAGCGGGAAGAAGCCAGGGACAGTGCTCAGGCCCTGAGTCCAAGGCCCAGGACTGGGAAAAAAAAAAAAAAAAGCTCATTTAGGAACGACATGAACATGCTGCATAGTTAGCTCTATCAGTAAATATCTCCACTGAGATTAAGAAAAGCAGTAGCTTAATAAATAAAGTACTTCCTTGTATGGTTACTGTACTGGAAACTCCCCAGAAGCATCTGGATTGTGGAGAGGGAACAGAGAAAAAAGCTCATTAGGACCTGCACTTACAAAGGGGGTAGGCAGCTGTATATCAGGGAGTAAACCTTCTGAGAATAAAAACAGCTGGAGCTTGTTAAGGTAATTACACAGGGGAAAGGATAATGTACTGGGAACTCCTCAGAAGAATGTGATTTGTGGTGAGGGGAGAGAGATAAAAGCTCATTTAGGGGGCAGGGGATGTAGCCTAGTGGCAAGAGTGCCTGCCTCTGATACATGAGGCCCTAGGTTCGGTTCCCCAGCCCCACATATACAGAAGACGGCCAGAAGCGGCGCTGTGGCTGAAGTGGCAGAGTGCTAGACTTGAGCGGGAAGAAGCCAGGGACAGTGCTCAGGCCCTAAGTCCAAGGGCCAGGACTGGGAAAAAAAAAGAAAAAAAAAGCTCATTTAGGAGCGCCATGAACATGCTGCGTAGGTAGCTGTTTATCAGTAAATATCTCCACTGAGATTAAGAAAAGCAGTAGCTTAATAAATTAAGTACTTCCTGGTATGGTTACTGTACTGGTAACTCCCCAAAAGAATCTGGATTGTGGTGAGGGAACAGAGAAAAAAAGCTCATTTAGGACCTGCACTTACGAAGGGGGTAGG